>NW_028258185.1:2713238-3013238 GCF_053883595.1 Heterocephalus glaber
AGTTTACAAAGATGGAATAAATACCCAACCCTTCAATGTCCAGATGATATTAAAGGCCAAGGGACACCAAGATCATTCAGGAAGCCATGACCTCAACTAATAGGTAAATATACCAGATAAAAATCAGTATGAGACAATGCTCAAAGACAGAATTTTAAGCAGAGAATTAAAAGAGAATTTCCTTCCTTTAGAGAAGCTCAAAATAGCTTGAAAAATAAAACAGAATATAGAAACTTGAAAAAGAGAGGAAGGCAATTTTTAACTCAAACAGAAATCTTTGATATGACAATACATGTGACAACATAAATATGGTTAAAAGACTGGCAGTGTGGCTCAGTGGTATATCACTTACCTGGAATGCACAAGGCCCTGAGTTCAATCCTATGAGCCAAGATAATCAAACAATCCAATAGTAAGAAAATGAATAACTCAATTTAAAATGAGCAAAATATATGACTAGGCATTTGCCAAAAATGACCAAATGATGGAAAAGTATATAAAAAAAGTTCACCTGGCTACTTATCAGAGAAATTCATGTTAAAATCATGAGAGACCAATTCACATCTATTGGAGTAGTTATTATAAAAAAGATAAAAAATAAGAAATGTTGTCCAGAACCCAAAGAAAGATAACCTCTCATACAGTGCTGGTGAGAATTCAAATTAGTACAAGCATTATAAAAACCAATATGGATATTTCTAGAAATAGAGCTACAAAATAATACAATAATTCCACTACTGTGTATATATGTCTGATGACATGAAATCACAGTGTCGAAAGGTATTTATATTCCTCTTAAGTAACCATATTCAACAATATCTGGTGTAGAATTAACCCAGATGTCCCTAAAATATGATTAGATAAGGAAAATGTAGTATATATAAACAATTGACTAGTATTAAGCCACTTATAAAGGAAATCTTCTGCTTGACTATAGCACTAGTAAATCAACATGGATGAAGATTTCATGTTCAGTGAAATAAGCAGGCCACAAAAAGATAAATGCCACTTGATCTCAGTTATATGTGGAATTTATAAAAAGTTGAACTCATAGAACTAAAGAGAGGAATGGTATTTTGGTCTAAAGTCACAGATTGGGAAGTTGCGCTGAACACAGATGCACAGGCCAATGATATAAAATTCAATTTAAAAAGGAAGAGTAAGGTAAGAGATCTGTTTACAATGTGATGACTATACTTAGTAACAATGTTCTGTATTTTTTTAAATTACTGAGTGATTATGTTAAAAATATGTGAGTAAAGCAAATATTCATATGCTTGATTTAGTGATTTCACAATATATACTTATTTCAAAACATCATGTTTACACAGCAAATATTGAAATATTTTATTTATCAATTGAAAATAAATTTCAGTTACAATATGCCATAAAAAGAATTTAGGGATTCTGAAAAAATAGCCGAGTAGAGTTTTGAGATTTTAAAATTTGATCTCTGTAAAATGTTTTGGTAACAGCTCAGCTATCCAAAAATAGGACTCTTAATAGGTTCACTTTTTCATAATTCAGTTGACAATTCATAAAAAAGTAGCAAAATTTGTGATCTTCCAAAGAAAATGTCAAGAAAAAAATACTTTGTACTTTCTCAGTCAGTTTATTTTTACATTTTACACACAATTATAATAAGTTTAGCATCTCATTTTCTACCTGGAAAAGATTAGAAACAGCAAATAAGTAAAAGGAGTGGTAATGAAGGGAAGGTTGGGAGCTTACCACAGGTGAGGCAATGTGAAGGGATGTTCAACCTGACCCTAACTAGCAGAAAAACAACAGGTAATTCTATAGTTCATCTTAACTAGAAAGTCAAATGGATTTCAAGCACTTTGAGATAGAGGAAATCAGCTGGAAAAATCTCAAAAGGCCTTAAAGATACATATGAAAAAATAATTCAAGGAACAACAATAAAGTGATGCATGGGGGTAAAATAGCATTTAGTCAAACTGAGGGAAATGTTAAAGTCATCTTGGTCACTAGGTTAAAGAACATCACAACTCAAACCAGTAATAAGTCTCCTAGAAATTTAAATGTGTTTCAGTTTTAGGACATCTATTTACATTAATTTATGACATAAATATATTTAATGACATAATATATTTTAATTGAAAACCAAAATGCATTTGATAATTTTAATGCCAGCTACACATAGTGGTGTGTGATTGTGTATGTGTGTATGTGAAGAATAAACACTGGAAAAAGGGATATATCTTTAACATGATAAATAATTTGGATTTTAAAATGAGAGATGTCACTTAAATGACTATGGAATGATTAAGAAATGAGTTAACAAACATGCAAAGGATTGTTGCCAATAATATTTCAAATAAAGGCATAAAATGAAAATAAAGAAAGTGCACATAAATACTATGAGGTAAAAATGCATGCACCATTATTCCATTAGATTTATAGATGAGCATTTGCAGCTAGAGAGACTTGTAATCTCAACACACATTCCTGTATAGGTCCCATATCATCCATTTTTAAAGATTCTCCAGAGTAATTGTTTTCAAACTTTCATCATATAGAAGTAAAGACTTATTAAATACAAAAGGCCAGGCCTGACCCTTAGAGTTTCTGATGGTCTTGGATGGAGGCCAAGATTGTGCATGTTTAACAAGTTCGCAGGTGGTGCTCATCTAGTTAATATGGAGACAATCCCTTGAGAACCATTATTATAGTTTTGCAGCCCTAATGCTCAACTCCAATAAAAATTTTTCTTCATTGTTAACTTCTGCTCTACCCCACACCTGTCTCAGCCCATGCAGGACACACCACACACTCAGATATTGCCCTGGCAAGCCATGTTCCTCTGGGAGTTTGCTCTATGTCTCAGTGACATTTTCTGGGAAATTCCAGGGAGATGCTCAAGTCAGGGAAGTTCTAGTTTCTGTCTATAAGACTTTACAAGATGGTTTGCCTTGGGGATTCTGGGAGCTTGAATTTTCCATGACAGTGGGGACTGAGTTCTCAAACTACCTCATTCAACCAATTAGAGTATCATAATAGTCTTTAAACAAATATGCAGAGAAACTTTCTGCCACTTCTATCTCCCAGAAGGTAACTATAATTAAAGACGAATTGGTTTTCACCAATTAACCCTTTATTCTTCTAATATATTCAGCTGTTTATAGAAAACAAGATCATTCTCCTAGAGATTAAAGTAGTTCCATTATCTTTCTTCAAAAATGACTGCCTGGAATTCTTAACATGGTTGCCTAATTGTTGCTTTCTCTTAACACTATTTAATTTCAAAGATAGAAGTTTCTCCCTGAAGGTTGTGTTAATGCTTCAAAAATTCCCAGTAGCCTTGTCTCTCTGAATTACATGGCAGGAGAAATGAAATGTATGGGAAGAAGTCCCTATTTCAAGAAAGAGAACATATTCTTCATTGACATCGCTAGTAAATAATCAAGTAGTTTGAAGAATGGAAGTGTCTTTTATGATTTGGGGGGTACAAAGTTCACTGTGAACCTCTGGAGATCTACTATGGTAGAAGTTGGAAGCCTTCATTAGTGTTAGGTTGGGGAAAGGGTGAGCGGTGTGAAAATGCAAGTGTCAAGTAGAGACAAATCTCTAAATATTTGGAGTAATACCCAAAGAAAAGTATGGGCCTATGCATTGAATTGCACAAAATGTGTTATGGATACTATACTATATTGATTAAAGAACAGTGTAATAAATGTTGTACATGTTCAGAACAGATGTAAAATTGTTTGAATATTTTCTTTTTGGATTTAAATGACTCTGGGAATGTGGAACCCATAACACACTGTACCAACTGTGTGTGTATTTATTTATTTACATAACATTGTGGCAAAATGTTTATCCTCTTTAGGCCAAATTCTAAAAGCATAGTTTCTGAATCAAAAGCAATTTATTAAACTTTTTTTCCCTTAAATTCTTTTATTGGTACATTTTAGGTATACAATATATTTACATTTATCATTGGGAACTTGTATCTTCACATGACATATCTTGGTTCTTATTTTTTCCCTATTCCCTGCCCTCCCTTCTCCCCCTCCACCCTTCCCTATTTATAAAGACTTTGTTTCCTTTTTTTTCATTTCTCATAATTTTTTCTTTCCCTTCTTTTCTTTCCCCTACCCCTCCCACTTCCCCGACCCCTTTGGACCTTTTCTTCCTATTTTGCATTATCAATTGTTCATTTTAATCATTGGTACATTTTAGGTATACAATATAATGACATTCATCATTGAAAATTTACACCTTTACATAATCTCTCTTGGTTTTTATTTTTCCCCATTCCCCTGCCCTCCTTTCAACCCCTCCATTGCCCCCTATATTAAACTTTTTGATAAGTATTGCCATTGGCCTTCCAGAAACTTCATATTAGCCAAATGAAGGATAAAAACATCAATATAACCATTGAAATAAAGAAAAAGCCTTTACCAAAATAAACTTTTTTTAGTTTTTTGAAATTTATTAAAATTGACATGTGTAATCTTTTATTCAATAGTGGCTTCTTGCAATAAATATACTACTTTTAGTTCTAGTTTTAGATTCTACAACTTTTTCTATTAAGTTCTCAACAGATTTGATACAGGGGGAATGTGACTCCACACAAAAAGTCTACATACAAAAAATTATGAGAAAAGGAAAAAATGGAAATGAAGTCTTTGTAAATAGGGAAGGGTGGAGGGGGTGAAGGGAGCACAGGGAATAGAGAAGAAATAAGAACCAAGATACATCATGTACAGGTACAAGCACCCAATGATAAATGTAAACGTATTGTATACCTAAAATGTACCAATAAAAGAATTTAAGCAAAAAAAAAAAAAAACCTAGCAGCCATCCTCATACTCAATGGAGAGAAATTAAAAATATTTCTCCAAGATTTGGAAGATGAAAAAGATGGCTACTTGCAGCTCTTCTATTGAACATAGTATCGGTTCTTCTCATAGCAATTGGGAAAAAGAATGAAATAAAAGGCACTAAACTTTCACAGGAGGGTGTCAAATTGTATCTGTTTTGCAGATGTCATCATCTTATATATAGAAAACTCTAGATATTACACTAAAAATTGTCAGAACTAATAAAAAAGCAACATAAATTTGCAAGATATAAAATGAACACACAAAAATCAGTAGTAACTCTGTGCACTAACAGCAAACTGAAAACAAACTGAAAAAGAAATGAAGAAAACAATTTCATATACTGTATCTGTAACAATAAAACACCCATCAACAGGTGAATGGATAAAGAAAATATGGTATTTCTACATTGTAGAGTACTACTCTGTTATAAATAAGGATAATACAGGGTTTTTTATCTCTGCAAAAATCATATTATCTGCAAATAATAATTTAACTTTATCCTTTCCATTTTGTATCCATTTTATTTGTTTCTCTTGCCTAATTGTTTTGGCTAAAATTTTAAGTATTATATTGAGCAGGTGTGGTGACAATAGATACCTTTGTCTCATTCCTGGTGTTTTAGCCATCTTCTTATCACTGAGACTCAATACCCCATGTTATGGCTTATATCTAGATGTCCCTCCAAATCATCATTCAGTCATAGGTGGGGCTGGGTCTAGGGTGTGTGATGCTGGGATTAACAGTGTCCCATCTTGGGTGGGTAGCCTAGATGGAATATAAAAGACAGAAAGAAGGCCACCTCTCTCTGTTTTGCTGCTGCTGTCTTCTACCTACTCTGCCATGGGCTGTTTCTCCTCAGTGATGACCCTCTGAAACGCCACCCTTGTTTGGAGCCAGCTAGCTATGGATTGAAACCTCTACAAACTGTGAGCCAAAATAGAACTTTCATCCCTTAACTATGGGTATGGGATATTTTGTTTCAGCAACCGGAAAAGTAACCAAGACACCCAGCAGCCATAACTTTGAAGAGGAAAGATTTATTCTGACTCATCCATTAGTCCATAGTCAGCTGGCTTCAAGGCAGGATAGAATGGCAGAGGATCACAGTGGAGGAGAGCTGCTCCAGCATGAAGGCTGGGAAGCAGAGAGCAAAGGGCCAAGAGAAATAGGAAGATAAACCCTTCCCCACCAAGACCCCAGTGACCAGTCTCTTTGGACCACATCCCATCTCCTAACAGTAAGTCAGATCACCTTTCAAAAAGCCCCACTTTTGAGCACATAAGGCTTTGGTGGGAACATCTAGATGTAGACATAACACCAGATTTTATTTTATTTTAAAAGTGAATTTTATTTTTGCAGTACATAATGATCACATTCATCATGGCTAGTTGGTAGTACATGTATATAACAAATCTTAATCCTTTTTCTATCTCTGTCTTCTCCTCTCCTACTCTACTCCCTCCATCTGTCAGTCATTCCTGATTTTGGAGTAAATGCTTTCATCTTTTTCCCATTCAGTATCTTGCCTCTGGATTGGTCAAATGTGGCCTTGGTTACATCGAACTCAGAAATTTCTATGTATAGTTTTAATCATAAAAGGATTTTCAATTCTGTTGCGGGATAGTTCTGAATTTTGATGTGTGTTTATGTTATTATATGAGAAAAGGAAAAACAGAAACAAAGTCTTTGTCAATAGGGAGGGTTGGAGGGATTGAAGGGAGGGCAGGAGAATGGGGAAAAAATAAGAACCAAGATATATCATGTAAAGGTACAAATTCCCAATGATGAATGTCATTATATTTTATACATAAAATATACCAATAAAGCTAATGAATAATATAAAAATGTATGATGAAAAGAATTTATGAATCAAGAGTTAGTTAAAAATCTATGTTAAAAGTTTTATTGTAGAGTATATATATATATATCAAATATATCTTAAGTCAAGCTAGTTAATATATGCATTCCTTACTTTTCATATTTGTATGTTGTTCAACACCTAAAATTTATTCTCAGAAATTTTTAAGAATATATGGTTATTAAATATATTCAACCTGTTGTACAGTGTGTTTTTATGAATAATTTAAAGAACATATTACTTTGAACATAAGCAATAACAACTTTTATTTATTTATTTTTTATTAAATTCTTTTATTGGTACATTGTAGGTATACAACACAATCACATTTCTCATTGGAAATTGGACCTTTACATAATGCATATTGGTTCTTATTTTTCCCCATTCCTAGCCCTCTCTTCACCTCCTCCACCCTTCCCTATTTACAAAGACTTTATTTCCATTTCTCAGCATTTTTCCTTTCCCTTCTTTCCTTTCCCCTGGCCCTCCCACTGCCCCTATCCCTATGGACCGTTTCTTCCTATTTTGCATTATCAATTATTCATTCTAATCATTGGTACATTTTAGGTATACAATATAATGACATTCATCATTGGAAATTTGCACCTTTACATAATCTGTCTTGGTTCTTATTTTTCACCCTTGCCCAGCCCTCCCTTCAACCCCTCCATTCCTCCCTATTTACAAAGATTTTGTACCTATTCTTCCATTTTCTTATATTAATCTCATTCCCTTCTATCCTTTCCCCTATTCCTTCCACTTCCTTCCCCTTTGCCCCTTTTCTTCCTATTTCACATTACCTATTATATATTTTAGACCTTATTTACACTTTCAGTTTCTCACACCAGAGAAAATATTTGATATTTATACATGTGTGTCCTATTTATTTCACTCAAGAGTATCGCCTCAATGTGCATCCACTTAGCTATAAATGTCTCTAATTTCTCATTTTTTATGGCTGAGTAGTACTCCATTTTATAAAAAAACACCACATTTTCTTTATCCAGTCTCCAGTTGTTGGGCATTTGGGCTGTTTCCAAGTTTCAGCTATCACAAACTGTGCTGCTATGAACATGGGCGCACATATATCACTATGGTATGATACTTTTAATTCTATGGGGAAGATCCCCAGCAGTGGAATAGTGGGGTCAACTGGGACTTGCAGTCCTAGTTCTTTGAGGTATCTCCATACTGACTTCCACAGTGGTTGAATCAGTCTAAACTCCCACCAAGAGTGGAGAAGGGTTCCTCTTTACACACAGCCCTGCCAGCATTTGTTATTGGTTGATTTCATGATAGCAGCCATTCATTTTGTAGTGAGGTGGAATCTCAGCATTGTTTTCATTTGCATCTCTCAAAAGACCAGTGATGTTGAACATTTTTTTCATATATTTATTTGCTATTTCTACTTCTTTGTCTGAGAAATGTCTGTTCATTTCAGATGCCCATTTTCAGATTGGGTCTTTAAATTTGGGAGTTCTGATCTTTTTAAGTTCTTTCTAGATTCGAGATAGTAGACCTTTGTCTGAGGAAGAGCAGGTGAAGATTTTTTTCCCACATTGTGGGTTGTCTCTTCACACTGCTAGTGGTTTCTCTTGCTGTGCAGAAGCTTTTTAATAAGAAGAGATCCCACTTGTTGATTGTTTGTGCTAGTTCACGGGCAACTGAGGTTTTGTTCATAAAATCTTTTCCTACACTGATGTCTTCAAGACTTCTACCTAACCTCTGTTCCAACTGGTTCAGAGTTTCTATTTTAATATTTAGATCTTTAATCCATTTTGATTTTCGTTTAGTGCATGGTGAGAGATATAGGCCTAGTTTTAATCTTTGGCAAGTTGAAGCCCAATTTTCCAGCACCATTTATTAAAGAGGCTATCTTTCCTCCAGTGAGGATGTTTGGCTCCTTTATCAAAGATGAGATGGCTGAGTGTGTCTGGCGTTGTGTCTGCATCTTCTAATCTGTTCCACTGGTCCTCAGGTCTGTTTCTTTTCCAGTACCATGCTGTTTTATCACAATACCTTTGTAGTATAGTTGCAGGTTGGGAATTGTGATACCCCCTGCCATGTCTCTGTTACCTGGAATTGCTTTTGCTATTCTGGGTCTCTTCTTGTTCCAAATGAATTTTTGGATTGTTTTCTCAAGGTCAATGAAGTATGCTGCTGGGATCTCAATTGGAATTGCATTAAATCTATATAGCAGTTTTGGATGTATGGCCATTTTCAATATATTGATCCTTCCTACCCAGGACCAGGGGATGTCTGTCCATTTTCTGATATCATCTTCAATCTCTCTTTTCAGAATGCTATAGTTTTCAGAGAACAGGTCTTTGATTTCTTTCATTAGGTTGATTCCTAGGTATTTCAGTTTTTTGGATGCTATTGTGAAAGGAATTATTTGCCCTGTTTCTCTCTCAGTGAGCCTGTCACTTATGTAGAGGAAAGCTATTGATTTTGTTGTGTTGACTTTGTAACCAGCTACTTGACTGAATTTGGGTTTTAAGTCTAGAAGACATTTGGTGGAGTTCTTGGGGTCTTCTATATAGAGTATCATGTCATCTGCAAATAATGACAATTTGACTTCTTCATTTCTGATCTTAATTCCTTTTATTTATTTCTCTTGTGTAATTGCCATGGCTAATGTTTCCAGAACTATACTGAACAAGAGTGGTGATAGTGGACATCCCTGTCTTGTTCCTGATTTTAGTGTGAAGGATTTCAGTTTTTGACCATTTAGTATGATATTGGCTGTTGGTTTTTCATAGATGGCTTCTATCAGTTTGAGATAGAGACTATTCCAATTTTTCGTAGGGTTTTCATCATAAATGCATGTTGGATTTTGTGAAATGCTTTTTCTGCATCTATGGACATAATCATATCGTTTTTGTCCTTGGATCTATTGATATAGTGTATTACATTGATTGATTTGGATATTTTAAACCATCCCTGAATCCCTGGGATGAATCCCACTTGATCAGGGTGTATGATCTTCTTGATGATCTTCTGCATTCTGTTTGCCAGTATCTTATTAAGGATTTTTGCATCTATGTTCATTAGTGAGATTGGCCTATAGTTCTCTTTTTCAGTTGGGTCTTTCTCTGCTTTGGGGATCAAGGTGATGCTTGCTTCCAGGAATGAATTTGGGAGTATTGCTTCCCTTTCAATTTCATTGAAGAGATTAAACAGTATTGGCAGCATTACCTCTCTAAATGTCTTGTAGAATTCAGCAGTTCAGCCATCAGGGCCTGGGCTTTTCTTAGTTGATAAGTTTTTAATTACATTTTCAATTTCATTGGTTGATATTTGGTTGTTCAGAATTTTTAAGTCTTCTTCGTTCAACTTTGGTAATTCATATGTATCTAGGAATCTGTCCATTTCTTCTGTGTTGTCCATCTTATTGGCGTATAGGTTCTGGAAGTAGGTGTTGATGATCCTCTCAATTTCTGCTGGGTCTGTTGTAGTTTCACCCTTTTCATTCCTAATTGCTTGGATTTGGGCCTTTTCTTTCCTTTTTCTGACAAGGTTGACTGAGAATTTGTCAATTTTTTTGATTCTTTCAAAGAACCAACTCTTGACTTCATTGATTTTTTGTATCATTCTCTTAGTCTCCATTGCATTGATTTCTCCTCTGATCTTTATAATTTCCTCCCTTGTATGAGCTTTGGGGTTGTCCTGTTCTTCTTTTTCTAGAAGCTTGAGATTCACCATCAGGTTGTTTAACTGGGCTCGTTCTGTTTTCCTAATATGCATGTTCACTGCTATGAATTTCCCTCGTAAGACTGCATTCATTGTGTCCCATAGATTCCGATATGTTGTATTGTCATTGTCATTTAATTGAAAGAACTGTCTGATTTCTTCTTGAATTTCCTCTGTGACCCATTGGTTATTCAGAAGTGTTTTGTTCAATTTCCATGTGTTTATGAAATTTTTCGAGTTTCTTTTGCTATGGATCTGCAATTTCTTCCCACTATGGTCTGATAATATACAGGGGATAACTTTAATTCCTTTGCACTTACTTAAACATGTTCTATGTGTGAGTATGTGGTCTATTTTGGAGAATGACTCATGTGCAGCTGAGAAGAATGTGTATTCTGATTTTGTGGGGTAGAAGACTGTGCAAACTTCTGTTAAGTTCATTTGTTCAAGAGTTCGATTGAGTTCTAGTATTTCATTACTTATTTTTTGTCTAGTTGATCTATTTGTGACAGTGGGGTGTTGAGTTCCCCTACTAAAGCTGTATTAGTGCATATATGACTTTTCATATCCATTAGTATTTGTTTTATATAGTTGGGCATACTAGTGTTTAGTGCATAGATATTTATGATTGTCATCTCTTCCTCTTGGATTCTTCCCTTTACAAGGATGTAGTGTCCTTCTTCTTCTCTCTTAATCAGTGTTGGTTCGAAATCTACTTGATCAGCAAAAAGGATAGCTACTCCTGCTTTGTTGGGGTCCCATCACATGGAATATTGTTTTCCACCCTTTAACTTTCAGTCTATGAGTTTCCTTTTGAATTAAGTGTGTTTCTTGTATGCAGCATACTGTTGGATTTTGCTTCTTGACCCATTCTGCCAGTCTATTTCTTTTGATTGGTGAATTGAGACCATTAACATTGATTGTTATAACTGAAGCATATTGACTTGTCATTGCCATGACTTTTTCTTTTTGTTGGGTTCTCCCCCTTTACATTGAATTTCTTGTCATGCCAGATGGGTTCATTCTGCTTTGCTTCCTGGGGTTGTGATCCTCAATGTCTGTTCCTAGGATATTGTGTAAAATTTTTTGGAGTGCTGGTTTGGTATTCCTGAAGTTCCTAAGGTGCTCTTTGTCATGAAAGTATCTTATTTCTCCATCCATTTTGAAAGATAGTTTTGCAGGATACATCAATCTGGGTTGGAGGCTGTTTTCTTTTAGGGCTTGGAATATGTCACTCCAAGCTCTTCTTGCCCTGATGGTTTGTGTTGAGATGTCTGCTGTAAATCTGATGGGCTTTACTTTGTATGTGATTTGTTTCTTTTCTCTAACTGCTTGTAGAACTTTGTTCTTCTTTTGAGTTTCTGGAATCTTAACAATTCTATGCCTATGTGTAGATTTTTATTGATCAAGGCTATTTGGAATCCTATATGCCTCACTTATCTATATGTCAAGTTCTTTTCCCCTGCCTGGGAAGTTTTCTGACATTACTTCTGTGAAGAGATTTTTTATGTCATCTGCACTCTCTCCTGTTTCTTCATTGACTCCAATCAGTCTTATGTTATTCTTCTTTGCATCATATAGCAGCTGCTGTATTGACCTCTTGTGTTCCCTTATATTGTTGAAACATTTTTTCTTTTCCTGGTCATTAATTGCAATCTTATCTTCTATATCTGAAATTCTGTCCTCACATTGGCTCATTCTTCTGTGTAGACTTTGAATGGAGTTTTTCATCTCCTGGAAATCTATTTGCATCTGTTTTATGGATTCCATTTGTTTCCTATATTGGGATTCCATCATGTTCCTCAGCTCCTCTCTAGATTTATTAATCATGTCTTGCACTAGGAGCACAATGTCTCCTGTTTTCTCAGAAATTATTTCTGATTTCATTTTTTCCAGATCCCATTTAGTTGCCAGTTCAGTGGGTCCAGGTGGTTGAGTATCAGAGTGTTCAATTTCATTTCTCTTTGGGGTTTCTGTAGGTGATCTGGAAGGCTAGTTTTGAGATTTATGTGTTTTCTCATTTCGATTGGGGGGGGGCAGGTGGGTGCTATTGGCACCCATGAGGATCACCTCCTCTCAGCTGGGAGAGTTGGGACAGGGGCTGGGAGTGGCGGTACAAATGGTGACAGTGGCCCAGAAGCCCCTTCCTCTGGGCTGGGAGTGGTGGGACAGAAGGTGTCCCCAAAGCCCTTTCCTCTGTTCTGGGAGCAGCAGGACAGATGGTGGCCAGGAAGCCCCTTCCTCTGGACCAGGAGCAGTTGGATGGCTTCTCATAAGTCCCTACCTCTGGGCTGGGAGTGGCAGGACCCAGTACCATGGTCTGGTGGTCTGGTTTCCTCTGTGTCTTTGTAGTGTGGAACCAGGTGGCTGTACAGAGGAGCGGGGTGGGGTGGGGGTGTCCATTGAATTGCTGTGGCACGGGCTGATTTGGAGTGTTCTGCATGACTTGCGACCTCAGTAGGGCGTCTGCAGACCTGCCTGTCTACCAGCAGTAACAACTTTTATCAAAAAAGATATGGTAAAATTGGGCAGTGTTTTACCATCTGGACTTGAGCAGTTTTTTTTGTTTGTTTGTTTGGAACCTTTTATTACTGCTTTAATTATGCTGTAACCAACTACTTTTTGATAAAGATATCAAGATACTCATTTACAATGGGGAAATAACAAGGAGGATAAATAAAGAGGGAAATAAATAATGGGGAAAATAAAGGATTTTGAGAAAAACAGATGCTCACATACAAAGGAATAAAATTAAAACTTAATCTCATACCATATGGCACAATCAACTCAAAACCAACTAAAGCCTTAATTATAATAACCAAACTGGATTACACTGGTTGGGACAATGATTAGGGGGTAATGACCTCAGAAGCATTTGTAACCAATGCTAAAATGCGATTCTATGAAACTAAAATTTGCCTCAGCCAAAAATACAAATCCATAGAGTGAAGATACTAACTATAGGTTGAGCCGTTATACTGGCTAACCATCAATATAATAGAGAGCTATTCTCAAAAATGTATAAGGGGAGGAGCTGAGCTTCATGGGGTCATCAGCAGCACTGACTCAGGCCTACACACACACACACACACACACACACACACACACACACCCGAATCTTGCAACCAGGAAACCAGGATGTGCTGGTATGGTACCTGGATCCACACTGCAGAGGCATAGGGGGTCATAAAGGCCATTGTTCTGAGCTCCAGAAGATAGAGCAGAAGTGAACAACAGAGAGAGGGGCTCTCTGAGACTCCTTGATGAAAATTAAAGCCACAGGAAAAGTGAATAAAATCTCTGCAATAAAAGCACACTAGACCACCATAGTTGGTAAGTTGGAGGGATCACCACCTTCCATCAGAACCTGGACTATCTTCAGGGGAAGGGCAGCTGGAACCAGCAGTAGAACCTTGTAGGGTTCAATGCATCAGGAGGTCAGGGAGTTCAACTTGGCCCTTGCAGCCAGAAATCAGCCTGAATCTCAGTGCTGGCTTCCAGAGACTAATTGAATTAGATTTGCACATTGCTTCCCACATTGTCTATTGTGACAGCAGAGACATACCCTGAAGGAGTCCCTTTATTTTTATTTTTATTATTTTTTTGCTATCCTAATTTTTATTTTTATTTTATTTTATTTTGCTTAAATTCTTTTATTGGTACATTTTAGGTATACAATATATTTACATTTATCATTGAGTGCTTGTACCTGTACATGATGTATCTTGGTTCTTATTTTTTCCCCATTACCTGTGTGCCCTTCACCCCTCCACCCTTCCCTATTTACATTTTTTCAACATTTTTTTGTCTCATTTTAAATTTTTTTATTATTTTTCAAATTTACTTTTTTCTTTTTCTTTCTTCTCTCTCTCTCTCTCTCATTCTCTCTCCCAATTGTTCTTCATCTCTCTCCCTTTTTATTCCATTTCCTGTCCTAATTTGGATTTATTATTTCTTTCTTTCTCTTTTCCTCTCTCATTTTCCTTCTCTTGATTGTCATTAGTATTATAGAAAAGAGAATATAGTTTATAGATTCCTTATTGCTGTTAGTTCATTCTGTTTTTGTTCCTTCACTCTATCTTTTCCTCTTGTTTTAAATAGTTTCCTAGAGTTTGTATGATATTCCTGTGTCCTCTGGCTTCATTTCTAACCTTTTCCTGACCTTCTGTCTATCTACCCCTTCCTTCCCAACTCCTTCTAACTCCTCATCCTGATGGATAGTTGCTATATTAAAGAGTTTATTCACTATAAACATATTTGGGGCTGGTCCTCAATTTTGATTTAAATCACATGGTTCAAAGTAATAGATTAATAACTACCACAAATTGTCATTTTGTAAGCTGTGCTTGATGCTATTATTGTTGCTGATTGTATCAACTGGGTTAAGGTGTTGTGATTGATGTACTCAGTTGTTCTTCCTAGAATACTGAAAACGAGATTGCCTAAGAGTCATTAGAGACTTAAATACTAAAGAACAGCTATATCTGGAAGATACCTCTGAGAAGCAATCATTCCATAAAGGTTCTAAATACAAGCAACAAAGATACTTACAATAAGCAATATTGAAGTATCAACCCAGGAAGTAAACCAAAATCAGCACCAACAACAAAAATAGAAATGAGAAGACACCTAAGTAAGGCAGAAACCCATACTTACAGCTCATCCAAGGCAAATTCTGGGGAAAACAAGGTGGAAAAAGATCTGATAATCAAGCATGTGGACACCCTAAACTGATAGCACAGTAAGTAACAAAACAGATAAATGAAGATCTAGAAAAATTCAAAACAGAAATAATTTCCCAGATAACTACAGAAATAGTGAGCACAATGAAAGACATGATTAGAGACTTTACAAAAGAAATAAATAAAAAAATAGATGAGATCAGTACCATGATAGAAGCCATGAATGCCCAGCACAGGAAAGAAATGGAAACCATGAATGTCCAACACAGGAAAGAAATGGAATCCATGAACCAGATTCAAACAGATATCCAGGAGATTTAAAAAAAACTGTATTGCATGTATAGACAACAGAATGATTGAATGTGAAGACAGAATATCAGATACAGAGGACAGGATTGAGGTCAGTGACAATGAAAAGAGAGATCTCTTAAAAAGAGTAAAGAACCATGAGTAATTGACCCAGGAGCTCCTAGATGATGCAAAGAAGAATAACATACTACTGATAGAAGTCCACAAAAAAGCAGGAGAAAGTACAAATGACATGAAAAACTTTTCCCCAAAATAATGACACAAAGCTTCCCAAACAGAGCAAAAGAATTTGACATACAGATAAGTGAGGCAAATAGGACTAAAACTATCCAAGATAAAAAAAAAAAACTACACCTAGACATATAACAGTCAAGATCCCAGGAACCCAACAGAAAAACAAAATACTACAAGCAGTTAGAGAAAAAAAACAAATCACATCCAAAGGAAAGCCTATCAAAATCACAGCAGACATTTCAACACAAATCCTCAAGTCAAGGAGAGCCTGGAGTGAGGTATTTCAAGCCAAAAAACCCAAAAATCATAGACTGATGTACCCTTCAAAGCTATCTTTGAAAATTGATGGGGAAATAAGATACTTTTATGACAAAGAACACCTGAGAAACTTCATGAATAACAAAATAGCCCTCCAAATAATTCTAAAAATATCCTAGAGAAAGACAATAAAGGTTACAACTCCAT
The DNA here is from genome assembly GCF_053883595.1 of Heterocephalus glaber. Classification (NCBI taxonomy): domain Eukaryota; kingdom Metazoa; phylum Chordata; class Mammalia; order Rodentia; family Bathyergidae; genus Heterocephalus; species Heterocephalus glaber. Next base: position 2,729,330 of record NW_028258185.1, read on the forward strand.
TATTCCTAAAAGAACAAAGCCATCATACAAGGCAGGAAATAAAATGGAGAGGGGGAAAATAAAAAATAAAAAACCAAAAAAAAAGGAAAATAACATGACAAGAATAAGTTAATACATATCAATTATAATCATCAATGATAGTGACCTTAATTCACCAATCAAAAGAAATAGACTGGTAGAATGGAATAAGAGGCAAAATCCAACAATATGCTGTGTATAAGAAACACACCTAATTCAAAAAAAAAGTCCATAGAATGAAAGTAAAATGATAAAAAACAGTTCTCCATACAACAGGAACCCAGAAAAAAGCAAGTGTAGTTCTCTTCTTTTGAGAAAAAGTAGATTTCAAACTAAAACAAAGTAAGAGACACAAAGAAGTTCTCTACATCCTTGTAAAGGGAATGAAAGAGGAAGAGATGACAATCATGTGATTGTTATATATTTGCACCAAATAATAATGCCCCCAACTATACAAAACAAATATTAATGGACATGAAAACCAAATAAGCACTAATGAAATTTTAGTGTGGGACCTCAATACCCAGCTTTTACAAGGAGACAGATCATCTAGACAAAAAAATCAACAATGAAATACTAAAACTGAACCAAGCTTTTAAATAAATGGACAGAGTGTTCCACACCACAAAATCAGAATATATGTTTTTTTCAGCTGGACATGGGTCATTTTCTAGACAATATGTTAGCTCATATAACATGTTTAAGTAAATTAAAAGGAACTGAAGTTATCCCCTGTATATTATACATACTGCAATTAAACATACTGCAATTAAATTGAAGATCAATAGCATAAGAAACTGCAAGAACTTCACAAACACGTGGAAATTGAATAACACTCTCCTGAATAACCAATGTGTCACAGAGGAAATTAAAGTAGTAATTTGATGGTTTCTACAATTAAATGGCAATGCCAATAAAACATACAGGAATCAGTGGGACACAATGAAAGCAGTTCTATGAGGGAAATTCACAGCAGTGCATGCCCACACTAGAAAAACAGAGTGAGTTCAAATAAACAACCTAATGCTGAACCTAAAGGTCCTAGGAAAAAAAGGAGCAAGACTAATGCAAATCTCCTACAAGGGGGGAAATTATAAAGATCAAAGCAGAAATCAATGCAATGGAACCTAAGAGAATGATACAAAAAAATCAATGAATTGAAGAGTTGGTGTTTTGAAAGAATAAATACAACCAATAAACCCTTAGGCAATCTTATCAAACAAAGGGAAGAAAAGGCTCAAATCCATGCAATTAGAAATGAAAAAGGTGCAGTCACAATAGATCCAGGAGAAATCCAGAGGTTCATAAATACCTAACTCGAGAGCCTGTACACTAATAAATGGAAAACACAGAAGAAATGGACAGATTCCTAGATACATACAAATTGCCAAAGTTAAATGAAGAAGATATAAAAATTCTAAACACCCCAATTACAATGAGCTAAATTGAAAATGTAATTAAAAATTTACCAACCAAGAAAAGCCCTGGTCCTGATGGCTTCACTGCTGAATTCTACACAACATTAAGAGAAAAACTATTATCACTACTCTTTAAACTCTTCCATGAAATTGAAATGGAAGCAATATTTTCAAATTCATTCCTGGAAGCCAGTGTTATTTTGATTTCCAAAGCAGAGAAAGACCCAACCAAAAAAGAGAAGTACAGGCCAATCTCCCTAATGAACATAGATGCAAAAATCCTCAAAAAGATCCTGGCAAACAAAATATAGAGGGTCGTCAAGAAGATCATACACCCTGACCAAGTCTGATTTATTCCAGAAATGCATAAATCAATAAATTTAATACACTATATTTTTATATAAATCAATAAATGTAATACACTATATTAACAGAGGCAAGAACAAAAATTATATGATCATCTCAAAAGATGCAGAAAAAGCATTCGATAAAATCCAACATCCATTCATGACAAAAACACTACAGAAAATTGGAATAGACGATTTTTATCTCAACTTGATATAGGCTAAGAAAATCAAATAGCCAACATCATACTAAATGGTAAAAAACTGAAAACCTTCATGGTAAAATCAGGTACAAGACAAGGATATCCATTTTAATCACTCCTGTTCAATATAGTTTTGAAAACATTAGCCAAAGCAGTTAGACAAGAGAAAGAAATAAAACCAATAAAGATAGGAAAGGAAGAAATTAAACTGTCATTATTTGCTTACACACATAGAAGATTCCCTACATAGAAGACACAAAACCTCTGCTAATAGACTTCTAGACTAAATTTACAGATTCAGTAGAGTAGCTGGATACAAGATAAGCACTCAAAAATCAATAGCTTTCTTGTATGCAAATAACAGACTCAATGAGAGAGAAATTAGGGAAACAATACCTTTCATAATAGCATCCAAAAATGAAATATCTAGGAATCAATCTAATGAAAGAAGCAAAAGAATTCTACATTGAGAACTACAACACTCTGTAAAAAGAGATCAAAGAGGATATAAGAAAATGGAAAGACAGACCTTGTTCCTGGGTAGGAAGAACCAATAGAGGGAAAATGGCCATACTCTCAAAGCTACTATACAGATACAATGCAATCCCGATTGAAATCTCAACAGTATGTTTCACAGAACTAGAGAAAGCAATCCAAAAATTCATTTGGAACAAGAAGAGACCTAGAATAGCAAAAGCAATTCTAGGCAACAGAGACATGGCAGGTGGTATCACAGTCCCCAACTTGAAACTATACTACAAAGCCACTGTGATAAAAACAGCATGGCACTGGCAAAAAAACAGACCCACAGATCAGTGAAATAGATTAGAAGATGCAGAAATAACTCCAGACATACCCAACTACCTCATCTTTGACAAAGGTGCCAACCATCCTCACTGGAGAAAAGATAACATTTTTAATAAATGTTGTTGGAAAAGCTAGATTTCAACCTGCCAAAGTTTAAAACTAGTCCCCTATCTTTCACCATAAACTGAACTAAAATTCAAGTGGATTAAACATCTAAATATTAAAACAGAAACACTAAACTTGCTGGAAGAAAAGTTAGGTAGATCTCTTGAAGACATTTGCATAGGAAAAAACTTTATGAACACATCCTCAGTAGCATGGGAATTAGTACAAAAAAATCAAGACCTAGGATCTGATCTTTTTAAAAAGCTTCTTCACTGCAAGAGAAACCACCAACAGAGTTAAGAGACAATCTGAAATGTGGGGAAAAATTTTTACCAGCTGTTCCTCAGACAAAGGTCTACTATCTGGAATATATAAGGAACACAAAAACAATCAGACCCCCTAAATATAAAGACCCAATGATATGAACAGACATTTCTCAGATAAAGAAGAAAAAGTAGCAAATGATCATATGAAAAAAGTATTCAACATTGTTGGTCATTTGAGAGATGCAGATGAAAAAAACACTGACCACCTCACCCCAGAAAGAATGGCTACTACCAAAAAATCAAATAACAAACGCTGGTTGGGTTGTGGGGAGAAAGAAACATTTCTCCATTGTTGGTGGGAGTGAAGTCTGGTGACACCATTGTGGAAGTCAATATGGACATACCTCAAGCAACTAAGATTATAAGTCCCATTTGACCCAGCTATTCCTCTGCTGGGTATCTTCCAAAAAGAATTAACAGACTCATACCACAGTGATAAATGCTCACCCATTTTTATATTGGCTCAGTTTGTAATAGCTAAAACTTGGAAACTGCCTTATTTCCCATCAACTGGAGACTAGGTAAAGAAAATGGTTTTTTTTTTAATAAAATGGAGTACTACTCAACCATAAAGAATGAGAAACTTAGAGATATTATAGCTAGTTGGATGCACATTGAGGCCATACTCTGAAGTGAAATTAATAGGACACACATTTGTAAATAATGAATAGTTTCTCTGGTGTGAAAAACTAAAAGTTTAAATATGGTTCAAAATGTATAATTGATATTGTGTAATAGGAAGAAAAGTTCTAAAGGAGTAGGGGCAGTGGGAGAGGTAGGGGAAAGGAAAGAAGGGAAATGAAAAAATATGAGAAAAGTAAAAAAAAAATGGAAGCAAAGTCTTTGTAAACAGGGAAGGATGGAGGGGGTAAAGTGAGGTCAGGGAAATGGGGAAAAAATAAGACCCAAGATATGTCACATAAAGGTACAAGCTCCCAATGATGAATGCAACTGTATTGTATACCTAAAATGTACCAATAATCTTAATGGAAAAAATAAAGCTAATAGATCCTTAAGCTGAAAAAATAATAAATGGTGTTGGAATAACTGGATTTCAGCCTACTGCAGATTAAAACTAGACCCATATCTATCACCATGCACTAAACTAAAATCGAAGTGGTTAAAGATCTAAATTTAAAGAAGAAACAGCAAACTTGCTAGAAGATAAGTTAGGTAGAACTCTTGAAGACATTGGTGTAAGAAAAGACTTTATGAACGAACTTCAGTAGCATGGGAACTAGGACAAAGAATCAACTAGGACCTCATCTTTTTAAAAAGCTTCTGCTCTGCAAGAGAAACCACCAACAGAGTTAAGAGACAACCTAAAATGTTGGAAAAAATTTTTCCCATCTGTTCCCCAGACAAAGGTCTACTCTCTAGAATATATAAGGAAATCAAAAGCAATCAGACCCCCAAATATAAAGTCCCAATTAAAATGGATATTTGAAATGAACAGACATTTCTCAGAGAAAGTAGAAAAAGCAGCCAATAAACATATGAAAAAATTGTCAACATCACTGGTCATTTGAGATATACAGATGAAAGTAACACTGAGGTTCCATCTCACCCCAGAAAGAAGGGCTGCCATCAAGAAATCAACAAATAACAAATGCTGGTTGGGTTGTGGGGAGAAAGGAACATTTCTCCATTGCTGGTGGGAGTGCAGAGTGGTGTAACCACTGTGGAAGTCAGTATGGAAATACCTCAAAAATTAAAATTAGAGGTCCCAATTGACTCAGCTATTGCTCTGCTCGGTATCCTCCCAAACAAATAAAAAGAATCATACTACAGTGATATATGTGCTCCCAAGTTTATTGCAGCACACTTGGTAATAGGTAAGGCTTGGAAACAGCCCAATTGCCCATCAACTGGAGACTGGATATAGATGATGTGTTTATTTAATAAAATGGAGTACTACTCAGCCATAAAGAATGAGAAACTAGAGACATTTATAGCTAAATTTATCAATATTGAAGCCATACTCTTAAGTGAAATAAATAGGACACACATGTGTAAATACCGAATAATTTCTCTGTTATGAAAACTAAAAATCTAAATAAGGACTAAAAGGTATAATAGATAATATGAAATAGGAAAAAAAAGTGCAAAGTGGAAAGAGAAGTGGGAGTGGTAGGGGAGAGAAAGACAGGAAAAGAAAAAATATGGGAAAAGTAAAAATTGGAAACAAAGTCTCTGTAAATAGAGAGGGCAGGGGAATGGAGAAAAATAAGAAGAGATACATCTAAAGTTACAAGTTCCCAGTGATGAATGTAACTGTATTGTATACCTAAAATATACCAATAAACTTAATGAAAAAATAAACAAATGTGTAAGTACATAAAATAACTCAATACTGAAAAAATAAATGAAGTAATTTTAAAATGGGCAAAATAATGAATAGCTATTTCTCAAAAGAAGACATACAAAAGGCCAAAAGTTATCAAAACTTTGGTCAACATCATTAATCATCAAAAAAATCAAATCAAAAGCTCAATGAGCTATCACCTCATTCCAGTCACAATTGCTACTATAAAAAAATATAAACCTACTCTAAAAGTGTTGGTGAAGACCTGAGTAAGAGAACACTTGTACACTGTACATGGAGTTGTAAAAGAACACAACTAGTTTGGCATGTGTATTCATCAATGAGTTGATACTATTATTACCCTATTATCCTGCAATATGGCTACTCTGTATATTGGCAAAGGAAATCAAATTGTTATGTTCAAAAGGAATCTGAGCTTCCATGTTTGTGTAGCATTATTCACAATAGCCAATATTTGCAGTAATCTAAGTGTCCATCAAAGGGTGAATGGATAAAGAAAAATGTGTGTGCATGTCTGTGTGTGTGTGGATGCCTCTGTGTGTGCATGTGAACATATGTAATGGACTACAAATTCAGGCATAGAAAAACAAAATCCTGACACTATCACAGAGATGAATTTGAATGACATTATATTAAATAAAATAAACCTGCATAGAAAGATATTTACTACATGATTCAGTCTTACATAAAATTTTTAATAAAATGATCTAAAAATATAAACTGAGGGGTTAATTTAGGCTGCAATGGGGTCATGCTTTAGATACAAAATGTCCTCCCAAATCCTCACATGTTAAGAGATAGTACTTTTAAAATGTGATTGGGTTACAGGGGACTATACTCACCAGTGGATTCATGAGTTTAGTAGTTTATGTGCTTTTAGGAGATGGGGCCTGTTCAGAGGAGGTGTGTCAAAGGGGAATAACCTGGAAGCTGTATTCCTGTCCCCAACTCTTCCCTTTTCTGGCTGCTGCATGACTGGCATGAAGTGAACAGCTCTTCCACCATGATGTGTCTGCAGTGGAGCCAGCTGACCATGGAATGAGTGCTCTGAAAACTTTAACCCAAAGTAAACCTCTCCTCTTTTAAGTTGCATGTGTCAAGCATATTTTTTCCCAGTGATAGGAACATGACTAATATAAATGTTTGGGGAAAGTTTTGGTGAAAGAAAATAAAATTCCAGGGATTCGGGTTTGGTAGTGCATGCTTATAATCCCAGCACTCAGGTGGCTGAGATAAGGGAATTACAGTGTAATTGCAGCCAGCCTGAGCAACATGGCGAGCTCAAGGCCAGCCAGAACTATCTAGTGGGACTCTGTCTCAAAAAAAGGGGGGAGGGGAATAAAATTCCATTTAGATAAAAGGGAGAAGATTATGAAATCTATTTTATATGGTTATTTTATTTAGTGGTATGTTGTATTCTTGCAAAAATTTGAGTTCTCACTACCAAAATATCTACATAATGCAATGCATAGACTAATTGGCTATGTTTAAAGATTACACACTCTCTTATATCTTCAAAATATCACAATGAACATTGTAACCTGTTAATTAATAAAACTTAAATATAAAATATACATAAAATTAAGAAAAAAATTAAAGATAAAATTGTATTGCTTCCTTTACATTTTGGACACCAACAGATCCACAAAATCTGCAAAGATATTTTTTCAGGGAATGAATACCACACAAAATAATTCTTTGTATTAATTTATTTTAGAAATCAACTTTCCTCACTAGGACACCTAGTGACTTAAATCAAATCAAATTTAAAACTTTCCCTTTAAATTAATTCACCTTCCCAAGAAATACCTACATTGACAGAAAATTGATGGAAGAATTATCGTTCTTTCTACCTCAAGGTGGCTGAATTGTGTGGAGACTGAAAATAACAAAATTTATTTAATGAGCTCTGAGAATTCAACCTGTGAGACCATGGAAAACTTACAGATGCCACAGTTACCACTCCCCTGTGATTCTCTGACCCAACCTCCATGAAAAGCAAAGTGGGCTTCATGGGTACAGATTGTGGAGAAGGCAAAGCTTCATTGACTGACATCTGAATATCAGTGTTTCTCAGTGAGCCTGGCAGAGTAAGAAAAAAAGAGGAGAGAGCATGGGTACTGGGCTTTTTCTCAGGAATATCGACTAGGACATAGTTCTTCAGTCTGTGAAGGTGAAGACCTTGTATTTTGAAAAAACTTTAGTTTCCATGGAGACTAGTTTTTGCCAATAATTGCATTTTCTTGTCTTACCCTTGGAATCTAGAGCCTCTCTGTAGTAAGCATAACTTTTTGGAGTCATCTATTCTTCCTTACTCTCTTATAAATTATAGGCTCCTATCAGATTGCCTTGTTACTTATTTCTTAACTAGACATCAAAGAACCATGCTGCATGTAATGCACAAGGTATTGCCTAATTTGTTCCAAATGTGATTGTATTTTTCTATTTGTATTTTGTTTTTTATTAATTCATTAAGTTTATTGGTACAATTTAGTTATACAATATGATGACATTAATCATTGATAATTTGTACATTTACATGACATATCTTGGTTCTTATTTTTCCCCATTCCCCTGCCCTCCCTTCAACCCCTGCACCCCTTCCTATTTACAATAGTTTATTTCCATTTCTTCCTTTTCTCATATTTTTCTTTCCCTTCCTTCCTTTCCCCTACCCCCCAACTTCCACTTCTCCTTTGGACCTTTTCTTCTTATTTTACATTATCAATTATACATTTTGTCCCTCATTTACACTTTCAGTTTCTCACACCAGAGAAACTATTTTCCATCATTCCATAGTGATATATGTGCACTCATGTTTATAGCAGCACAGTTTGTAATAGCTAAATCTTGGAAAGAGCCCAAATGTCCATCAACTGATGACCGGATAAAGAAGACGTGTTTGTTTGTTTGTTTGTTTTATAAAATGGAGTATAACTCAGCCATAAAGAATGAGATATCACAGATATTTATAGCACATTGAGGCCATAATCTTAAGTGAAATAAATAGGACATGCATAGTTTTTTTTTCTTTTTTTCTTTTTTTGGTACCGGGGATCGAACTCTGGTCCTTGCACTTGTGGTCAAGTAGTGAAACCACTGAGCTAAATCCCAGGCCCCCACACATGTATTTTCTATCCCTTATTTTTACTGGTACATTCCATGTGTTTCTAGTGGTTACTGGTTACAAATTTTTGTGGCTATCATTTTATATTAGGGTCCGTGACACGGATAACATTAATGTCATTAATTCTGATGTTCAACACTCACTTGAATTAGCTTTTCTCATCCATCTTTTAAACATTTAAAAAATATCAAATTATTCAATTTGGAGGAGATTGTCTTGATATGTTCATTAATTTAACATGAATACTTGAGTGTTTGTACAAAGCTCCTCCTGTTGGCTATACTTTGAAGACAACCATTCTTGTTGGGTTAGGGAAATGTTTTGTTTTGTTTTTCATTCACTGGCAAGCTCAGACTTAGCTCCTAAACACAGTAACAGACACTAAGTTTTAAAAATAATATTTTAATATTGTTGTTATGGTTATTTATCTTCATTGGCCTATTTTGTGATTCAGTATATTTACAAATGTCCATATATTAAATTGCTTTCCATTTCTAGAATTGGTATTAATTATCCAATGTATATTCTTCTTTTCATTTCTCAGTAATGGCTATGAATCCCAAAGACTGGCACATTCTAGGCATGCTTTCTCTGACTAAGCTGTACCCACAGCCCTTAAAATAGACATAAATCTATTGTACTAACTGCATTCTTTTGTTTTTTTGGTATGCATTCATGAATATTCCAAGCTGGGAGGTTAGATTTTGTGATGCATTTGACATTTTGATCTTAATATTTACTGTACATTAAACATTTGTATTTGATCAGAGCCCACAATATATATAACTGGCCCATGTATGTTCCTGGAAAGACATATGATGAGCCAGGACTGTCACAACATCATACCCCAAAGAAATCATAATTTACCAATGTGACTGGGACTTAAAGAAGAGCAAGGAAATCTCAACTGTGAGCCTCACACCCTCTGCTTGTCCTGATTCTCTGCTGTCCAGCACATTGGCCTCTCAGATTCTTTCCTGTACCAAGTTCTCATTTGACAGTTCAATGGCACATTAGTTCCCTCAGCCAGGATTGTTTCTTCTTTCCTTAAACTTCTCATTAACAATGACTCATCCTAACTCTCAAACTTGTTATCTTGCAGCTTCAGCCTCCCAGAATTCTGGGACTATAGACATCCACCACTGTGCCTGGCTACTTTTGCCTTTTTATATTTTTAGATGATTTGAGGCAGAAACCTTAGATACTACATAAAACACATACCTTAGCAATTAACTCTTCTGATGTTAACATGATATACACTACATCCCCAATCAAGAGAATGTACACTTGTGTATACAGTCTCATGTATGACTTACATTTGATTTTAATTGTGGTGTGGTTTTCTTTCCTCCTCTTACCTTAGTAGTTCACATTGTTTTTTCTCTTTTTGGAAGAATTCACTGGACAGTCACTTCATGACAGAAGGAGACAGAGGGATCTTCAGAAATTAGAAATGCTGTATGGTGATCAAAAGAGGTAACCAATCTGCTGTATTTATAATGATGTTTACAAGGATGTGTCTATAATGAAGACTTTAGGGATTATCAATAAATGATGTCCATGCAAGAAAGACATTGTGAAGTGAAAAAGAAACCTTGCAAAATAGGTTAATTTGGCTTTTAAGAACAGAACTTTACTTTATGAAATGCTCATTGTATGTTTCAAGACCTACAGTAGAAAAATTATATGAATTATCTTATTTATATAGTATGATCATACTCTGGTTTCTCATCAGGTCATATAAAGCTTTTGCCTTTTACATAGTATGATCAAAGATGTAAATTTTAAAATTACCACACTGAAAGACATATCGGACACATCACCATTAATCTCACACAAAATCCTCTCCTTTGCTTCAAACACTTTTATCCCACTATTCTTGCTACTTTCTGGAGCAGCTCTGGAATTCCTATTTTTGTGAATGTCTTTAGTAGTGTTATAATGATGTCCACAATGTCCTGAACTGATTCAAAACATTTACCGTTAAGGCAATTTTGACTTTGGGAAAGACCAAGAATTGTCATGTTACCAGATCTGGTGAATAAGTTATATAAGGGCATACTACAATATTTTTATGAAGTTTCATTTCCATTCGATGTCATTCATCAGCAGTCTTCATCACTTTATTTTTTATCACATTTCATATATGCTCAACAAAGATGGCTTTCAGAACTGCTTCAGAAAGTGGCAGGAAATAGGAGATAAGTGTGTTCAAAGCAGAGGGGAGTATTTTGAAGGAGATTAATGGCAATGTGTCCTTCTATTGTAATAATTTGCTTTTATTTAAATATTCACCGTATGTTTCAATCACACCTTATATTTCCATACTCCATCCCTACCTATTAGTGAATATTTACCACTCTTACTGTACAAGTGTGGTATTTACAGGTAATGAACTTCTCAGAGTCACACAGATGATAAGTGGTGGGTGAAAATTATACTTAAGGAAGTCTGAATAAAGAAGATAATTTCTAAATTTCTAAAGGACAGGCATATACTGTACCTTGAGAGAGAGAGAGAGAGATTTATACATATGATTTCCCTCATAGAGAATGATTTTAATAATTTGTAATAATAACAATGAAAGTTATCATTTATTGAATTACAGTTAAAAGAGCATCTTTAAACTTCACAATTGAGTTAGCATTAATAATCACATATTCAGAAAAACATATGACTTTAATTGTCATATCACTAGGAAGTTTTGAATTATACAATAAAGATTGAGCTGAAAGTTTATGCTTATTTGTTATTTTTGAGTTATTAGACTGAAAAACTATGGGTGAAATAAAAGTAAATATGTTTTCAATTATTTTGGAAAGAATATGCCAAAGAAAAAATTATTTATGGTACTGATCCTTGTAGGACAATTAAAACTAGGGAGTATATGACAGAAATTTCTGCTGAATTAAAAAAATTACTAGAAATTATACACATTTAAAATTGAAAAAAATATCTCTTGACTTATGGAACTACTCTCATTAGCCAGAATCAAGAGATGAAGAATTCATCTAAAGGGTGATACTGTAAAGTGATAACTACTCAAGGTACCAGTTTCTTGTTCTTAGAATTTGTATTTGACTTTTACTCAGCAGATACATCAGTGATTTGAGAGCAGAAAACCACACAAGCACATCACAATTCTTCTTCCTGGGCCTCTCAGAAGATCCTAAACTTCAGCTCTTTCTCTTTGGACAGTTCCTGTCCATGTACCTGATCACAGTGCTCAGGAACTATAGGGAACAGGGATAGGGGACATCACTAGAACCTTTTCAGTAAGTCCTAGTCTCCTGTGAGCCATGACAGCACAAGGTGAATTGACTGATTATACAGAAAAGGTAGAAAAAATAAGACTTTGAGAAGAAGCTGAGCTTTGGGCCTGATCAGTGCTGCTCTGGGCAGCAAAGATGAAAGCCTCCAAGCTTACCATACATTGGGATAAACAAAGTGTAAAAAAAATGACTTAGGTCAGAGAGTTCAGTACATCAGGAGAAACAAAAGTAACAGATGATTGGAGAGCAGCAGAATTCCTAGATCAATGAGGAACTATACAGATGAAGATTTTGTTCTTCCCAGGATGTCTTCAGCTGGTGTAATCTTGTCCTGGAACATCACAACATCACCAGATCATTGAAATCTCTTATCTTTGATGGTCCAGTGTCTTTAGTTCTGAGTTGGCATTTCATTCCCTAAGACAAATATTGTGATTTTTCAATATTTCAATTTCATTCCTTTTCTAAAACCCATTGATCAATTATTCTATTCCTACACACTTCACTCTACCTATATCCCTTCCTGTCTAATAGATGCAATTCCATTCATCCACTTGTTCACATCCCCAATCCAGGAGGCATAGTGAGTTCCTCTCTTTTCTTCATACCCATATCCTGCCTTGTAGCAGTCTCCTTGATTATACTTTTTAGCTCACACTGGCCACTTCTGAATCCATCCTTTGCTATTTCTATTCTCATCTTACCACCTATAGTCACCTAAATTGCTTCATCAGCTGTAAGGAGCTTGCACTGTACAAATCAATCTTAACTCTTTAGATAGAATATCTTAAAATCTTAAAGGAAATAAGTCAGATATCTTCTCACTAATTAACTCAGAACAAAAATATACCACTGTCAGAAAAAAATCTCACCTCCCCCCAAAAGAAAAGAAAGAAAGAAAAAGAAGATGTGGCCTTTTAGGGCTGGGAATTTAGCTCAAGGATTCCAGTGCCTGCCTTGCAAGCACAAGGTCCTGAGTTCAATCCCCAGTACCAAAAGGAAAAGAAAAAGTCTTACCTGATAAGAACCTGATACTTTTACTACATTAATAAAAAACTAATACATCTGTATTCCCAAATATACTAGTCTCACTGGCATGAAATTATATCAGGTTAAAGCAGGTCACCAGTTTCTCTCTTCAGAATTATCTCAATAGGCTCTTCATTGTTCCCTCTGCCTACATTTGGCCCCACTTCCTCCTTCCTTATGATCTCATAATGTGCGTCTTCTCATAGTATATGAACTGAGCTCTAGTTTTAATTACCTATGAAATTTCTAACATATTAAATTAGACCTTCAATAGTTCTTTCTCTGCATGTTCAGCCTTATTTCTAGCAATTGAACTCTAAGTTTTATATACATTCCTTATATACCTCATTCTTCCATGTTTCTTTTGTGCCACCCAAAACTGTTTGCCAAATACATGTCTCCTCAACATTCATTATTTAATTGTCAAGAATACTCTCCTGTTGGAATAGGAGATAAATGTATGAAAAAAAGAATTAAGATGGGTTATGCACATGTACTAATTCCCCATGAGGAATGTAATCATTATGCAATGCAAATACATACAAATAAAAATAAATTTTTAAAAATCCATTTCATCTTTGGTCAATTTTCTTACAAGTATTCCTGATATTTCTAACTTCATGTTTAACGTACCTAACACATGAAGTACCAATATGGTATTCTCAAAAATTATCTCCTTAATAACCTTAAATATTCTCACTATAATGATGTGCTCAATATGTGAGGTGTTGTATGTGTCAATGGCCCTGATTTGATAATACTACTAAGTATATGTGTATCAAAACATCACTTCCTACCTCATCAGTATATACAATATTATGTACCTATTAAAGTATTACTGCAAAATTATTTCCTTGAATATTAATATTTTTCATTTTCATTTTAGTTTATTCTTGTCTTCTTTTAAAAAATGAATTGACAAAAACACAATAGTCAGGGCAAATTGGTTAGCATCTGAGAATTCTGCTTGTTGCTTTCATTTTTTAAATTTAATTATTTATTTATTTATTTGGTACTGGGGATTGAACTCAGGACCTTGTGCTTGTGAGGCAGGTGGCAGCACCACTGAGCTAAATCTCTGACCTTGTTGATTTTAGATGTTTTCATTTAATCCTGAAAATATTTCTTTGAGATATTTTCTTTCATTCACCACATTTTGCAAAAGAAGAAATCATCATTAAGATGAAGTATAACTGACACAGAGTTCACCATTCAAACATGGCTAGCTTACACTTTGTAAAAACAATGACTGGATTTTCAGTGTGAAAACTACTCCTTGAAGAGAACTTGTTCATTTCATTCATATCCTGTCATGCATAGGGCAACTCTAAGATGTCTCTACATTCCCTGTCATCATCAATTTTTTCCTTACATTCCACTTGCAGTCCTTTTGCCTCCCTCCTGCCTGCCTGCCTTCCTTTTACTCCATCCTTTATTTCCTTGTTTCCATAATTTCTTTCTTCCTTCTTTCCTTCCATGTATTTTCCCCTTTAGCTTCCTTCCTCCCCTCTTCCATTCCTTCCTTCCCTGTTTTTGACAGCTTTATCAGTTCTGTTAATTTTTTCCTTTTCTTTTATGGCTAAATAATATTCTACTCTTATGTATGCACACACTTCTTATGCATTTACTCATTGACAGACATTTAGATGTTTCCCATATTTTGGCTATTACAAATACCATTGCCATGTATTTTCATGTACATTTGTTCTTTTAGCACTTACTTGCAATTATCTAGAAAAATCTACCTTGGAGTAAAACTGCTGGATCAGGTAATAACTACATGTTTAACTATTTTTTTGAAACTGCCAGTTTATTTTCACAATGGCTGATGTATTTTATATTCACTATGTTGTGTCAGCTTATAGCATTCATGTTAATACTTGTTATTTTTCCTGTTTTGTAAATTATAGCCTCTTCTTTTATGTAAATTGTCATAGCATTGTACTTTACCTTCATTCTTTTTATTGATCATACAGATTAATTTTTGGGATATTTGTACAGAACATACTTTGACAATTTTCACCCCCACTGCACTCCTGCTATGCTGTACCCCTTCTTTTACATATGGAGTCTCTCAATATATATTTTGTTCATATCTACTCCAATCTACATTTTTGTCATCTTTTTCAGATTATACACAGCAAGGAGAACATTCAGTATTTGTCATATTGAGTATGACTTATTCTGCTCAGTGTGACAGTTTCCAGATCCATTCATTTTCTTACAAATTACACAACATCATTCTTACCTGTGGTGGCATAGTCACGTTTATCATTGTACTTTTGATTTTCATTACCTTATGACTAATAAAGTCTCCTTTCATGTGCTTTCTGCCAATTCTGAGAAGAAATATTCTTTGAAGCCTTTGTGTTTTGCGATCATGTAATGTAAATATTTAAGGGCAACTTAGGAAGACCCTGTCTCAAATTAAAGAATAAACTAAGCTCAGGGGGTATAGCTCTGTGTTGACACAAATACATGAGCAATGAAAGCAAAAATAAATATGTTGTGTTTTTCAAAATTAAAATCTTATATGCATCAAAAGGCAGCATCAAGAAAATGGAGCATAGTAATGACATAACAACAAACACGTATAACAATGGGTAAATATACAGATCCAAAAATAAGGCCAATACTTTATACATGGATTCATTTTGAAAAAATTCTAAGGCTATAGAGTGGGAAAAGAGTGTCCTCTGTAAATGGTGCCTGGAGAACTGGAAATGCACACCAGATGAAATAACTCTTACCTCCAACTATACGTAGAAATAAAACCAACTCAAATGTATTAAAATTTAAATGCATGATCCCCACCCCCTCTCTCTGTCTCATTGGTACCAGAGATCAAACCCATTGCTTTCGTACTGAGCTACATCCCCAGACCTCTTTTGCTTATTTCTAATTTCAGAGGGTTCTCCCTAAATTGTTAAGTTTCTCAGCCTGGACTTTAACCTGAAAGTTAAGTATTATCAGATTATTCCATCTTGTTTCCCTTTGGGGTTTGTCTTAGGTGATCTGGAAGTTTGGTCTTTAGACTTATTTACGTGTCTTCTGATTTTTAACAGATGCAGCCTGCTGCACTTTTTTTGAGGCAACTTTGTGTTCACCCAGTGGTCTTCAATTCTCAGCAAGCCACCAAATATTGTTTTCTCTGCTGCTCACCAGTGCACCAGTTCCTGCATTGAGAATGTTACCTTCTGGATCCCTGAGCTGACCTCTTGTCTGGGTTGGCTTCTGACTAGGGCCTCTGAACATTTAGGATGGTATCTAGACATGCCTCTGGGTAAGATCTGCCCCCATGTAGCTGTTGTCTTGAATGACCTGTGGCTGGGGGCTGTGCACCCCAGTCCCTGGTGTCTCTGGTATCTAAGCAGGCTTCTGGGTAGGAAGCCATACATTTACCAATGATATAAGTGCTAGCCTCTGGCTGTTGTTTGTGTGCTGTTCAGCTCTTTTCCAGGTGGGCCCTTGGCTTGGGCCTATGTGCCCAAGTGGCAGGGGTCAGGGCAGGGCCCAGGCTGGACCTCCCTGAAGCTGTGCTTCTGTGGTCCACACTGATGCTCTCTGGAATCTGTGTGTATTTGCTGATGGTATTGGGGTGGGCCTCTGGCTGATGCTTATGGGTATATGGAGCTCTTTTCTGGTTGTCCTTTGTCTTCAGCCAGTGTGCCCAAGTGGCGGGGGTCAGGCCAGGGCCCTGGCTGGATCTGCCTGCAGCTGTACTACTCTAGTCCACACTGCTTCTCAGCAGGATCTGTGCTCACTTACGGATGGTATCTGGGTTGGCTTCCCAAATTGCTTTTCAAAACCTGGCATATTTTACTTTCTAATGTACAAGGATTCTAATACATTGACATCTTTGGAAATGCTTATTATTTTTAATTTTATCATGAGTATAGCCTCCTGTGTTATGAATTAATGTCTTACACTGCTTTACATTGGCCCTTTTTTACTTTTGATTTTAATATGTATAAATCATTCATATATTCTACATTAATGACAGTTAGATGTGTTTCACAAATATGTTGTTGGTCTGTATGATGTCTTAATATTTTTCTTGTAGGCAATTTCTTGTCATTAACTATGATTATCATGATATGGATAGATTTCTTAGCCTTGTTTCTGTCTAACTAAAATGTTGTGGACACTGACCAACATCTAGCCAATCACCCATCACATATCTTCTTGTAGTGCCAGATCACTCTGCCTAAAAAAACAGTTCTACTTTTCCAGAAACACAGAGGGTGAGATCTTGCACTTACATTTTAATTCATTTGGGTGGTAGTTGAGTGATATGAATAATGTGATTTGATCTTCCACTTCATAGTTATGGTGGATCTCTTCATTTTTCTGGGCACCATTTTCCAACTGTGCACTCTTGGAAAATTGCTGAAGTAAACTAATCATAAATTTGTAAACTTATTTCTGGATCTCTATACTTTTTCCACGTTTTTATTTATATGCTAGTACTATCTTCCATTTTCTTAATGATGTATTTTGTTGCATATAAGATTTTAATTTTGATGAAGTCCAACTTTTCTATTTCTGTTTTTGGTGTTCATGGGTTTAGTTTCATATCAAAGAATTAATTGCAGAATCCAGAATAATGAAGACATTTTTCTCTTTTCTTCTAAGAGGTTTCATTATTTTTAACTTTTCCACTGATACCATTGAGGCATTTTTAGTTAATCTTTGTATGTGGTGTGAGCTAGGAATAAGAAGTCTTTCCTTTTCATCAAATGTGTTCTTTTAAAGGTTCAATAGAATTGTCTGTCAGTACAATATTCCATCCAAGAGCCACTGCACACACCTACCTCTCTCAGTGCCACATAAAATAGGCTCGAAAGAGTTCAGATTTAGACCACAAAGCAAGTCCCAACAAATTTTAAAAGATTGAACTCATAAAAGTACTTTTTCTCAACACACATTATAAATATAATAATCAGTAACAGGAGGAATTTAGGAAACATTGCACATGTGTTGAAATTAAACACAGGTAGAAATTATTGAAAATCTCAACAAGTAATTTATTGAGGAGTAAATTAAAAGCAAAGGTTTTATAAAATTGTTAAATAAATTACTATGAAAATAAAAAGGACAAAATCTATGTGATTAAGTTAAATTTTTTGTAAAAGGGCTTTTTTTGTTTTTTGTATATTTGGTACCAGGGATTGAACCCAGTCCTTTGCACTTGCTAGGCAAGTAATCCATTGTGAACTTCATGCCCTTCCATTTTAAAAAAAAATTTTAAACTTTTAAAAAATTCATTATGTTTCTTGGTACATTTTAGGTATACAATATGAGAACATTTATCATTGGGAATCTGTACCTTTACATGATACATCTTCATTCTTATTATTTTCCCCATTTCACTGACCTCCCTTCAACACCTCCACCCTTCCCTATTGACAAAGACTTTGTTCCTGTTTTTTTTTTTTTCATTTTCTCATACTTATTCCTTTCCCTTCTTTCCTTTCACTTACGTCTCCCATTTCCTCTTCCCCTTTGGACCTTTTCTTCCTATTTCACATAGTCTATTATACATTTGGACCCATCCATTTTTATTTTTTATTTTAATTCAGGAAATTACTAAGTTGAACCACTTAAGTTTGTAATCCTCCTGCCTAATCATCCTGCATAACTGCTATTAAAATTTATGTCTAGAATTAATAGAAAAAAGGAAAGTATAAAGAACAGTAATAAGTAAAATAGAAGTAATAAAAACAGAAAAAAATTAATGAAATAATGAATTGGTCTTTTGAGTACCTTGGCAAAATCAACAAATTCTTATGGAAAAAATAAATCAAAATTTCACAACAAAATGATAAGAGAATAACAATAGTTTATACGCTGTGTATCATTATCTTCAAAATATTCACCCAGAGAAAAACACTCTCTCTAATACAAAGAAAAAAACAAACATAACAGCAGAAATTCAACAACAAGGCTAAAAAATTTGATGGACAGCTCAAAATCAAATATGAATAAGGGGCTGAGTGGGGCCGAGTGGGATCAAGCAGTTGCAACCTGACTAGAACCCACTTCCTCCAGCTTGCTCCACCAGCTTGTGACCAAGACAGGCTTGTGACCAAGATAGGCTTGCGAGCAAGAGTGAGGAGGACCTCCCCAGGCATGCCCACCAGCCCCAGCTTGGCCAAGCAGGGCTGAGTGGGGCCGAGTGGGGCTGAGCGGTTGCAGCCTGACTGGAACCTCCTTCCTCCGGCTTGCTCTACCAGCTTGCAACCAAGATGGGAGGCACAGGGGACCATAAAACCCATTGTCCTGAGCTGCAGAAGTGAACAAAGAGAGGGCCTCTCTCATGCTCCCCAATGAAAAGAATCCCACTGGAAAAAAATGAAGAGAATCTCTGCAATAAAGGCACACGAGACCACCATGATTGGTAAGTTGGAGGGATCACCAGCTCCCATCAAAACCTGGACTTTCTTCAGGGGAAAGCCAGCTGTAACCTGCAATAGAACCTTGCAGCATGCAAATCTGAAGCAGGACAGGGGGCTCAACTTGGAATTTGGAGTCAGAAATCGGCCTGAATCTCACAGGTCTGGGATTAGCTTACTGAGACTCATTGACTTCTAATTGCACACTGCTGCCCATGTTGTCTGTTGTGACAGGAGAGACATACCCTGAAAGAGGCCCTTCATTTTTAAAGGTGATAGATTAATAACTACCAAAAATTGTCATTCTCTAATGATGTATTTGATGCTATGGTGTTGCTGATTGTATCACTTGGGCTACGGTGTTGTGATTGATCTAATCAGTTGTCCTTCCTGGTATAATGAAAATGAGATAGCCTCAGAGCCATTAGAGACTAAAAATTTAAAGACCAGCTATATTTGGAAGATACATCTGAGGAGCAATCATTCCATAAGGTTCTAAATATATCAACAAAGATACTTATAATAAGCAACTTCAAAATATCAACCCAGGAACTAAATGAAGGACAGTACCAAAAACAAAAATGAGAAGACATTTAAGCAAGGCACAAACTCAGACTGCGACCCCACAAAAGGCAAATTCTGGGGGAAATGAGGTGGAAAAGTCTGATAATCAACCACCTGGACACCCTGAACTGATAGCACAGGAAGTAACAAAACAGATGAATGAGGCTCTAGAAAAATTTAAAGCAGAAATAATCTCCCAGATAACTACAGAGATGGTAAGCAGAGTGAAAGACATGATTAAAGGCTCTAGAACAAAAACTGATTAAAAATTAGATGAGCTCAGAATCATGCTGGAAGCCACGAATGTCCAGCATAAGAAAGAAATGGAAACCCTGATTACCCAACATAAGAAAGAAATGGAATCCATGAAACAGATGCAAATAGATATTCAGGAGATTAAAACTCCATTGAAAGCATGCAGAGCAGAATAAGAGAATCTGAAGATAGAATATCAGATATAGAACACAGGATTGCAGTGAAGGACCATGAAAACAGAGATTTCTTAAAAGTAGTAAGGGATCATGAGAAATCAATTCAGCAGCTGCTAGATGATGCAAAGAAGAATTGCATAAGACTGATAGGAGTCCACGAAAAAAACATGAGAAATTTCAATTGACATAAAAAAACTGTTCACAGAAGTAATAGAGGAAAACTTCCCAGACAGAGGTAGAGAACTGGACATACAGAGAAGTGAGGTATATAGAACTTCACCTAGCCACAATAAAAAAATACTACAACTAGACATATAATAGTCAAGATCCCAGAAACCCAACAGAAGAACAAAATCCTACAGGCAATAAGAGAAAAGAAACAAATCACCTATAAAGGAAAGCCAATCAGAATCACAGCAGACTTCTCAACACAAACCCTCAACTCAAGGAGAGCCTGGAGTCAAATATTTCGAGCCCTAAAAGAAAATAACTTCCAACCTACACTGTTGTAACCAGCAAAATTATCTTTCAAAATTGATTGGGAAATTAGATACTTCCATGACAAAGAACACCTGAGAAATTTCATGAACACCAAACCAGCACTCGAACCAATTCTAAGTAATATTCTACAAAAAGGCAATGAAGGTCACAATTCCATGAGGTTCAACAGAGGGAAGCCCCCAGGCAAGGTAAGAAACTAAAAGGAAAGGGGGAAAGATAAATAAGAGCCAACAACAGAAAAACATCACAACAAGGATGAGTCAATACTTATCAATTATAACCCTCAAAGTTAATGGCCTCAATTCACCAATCAAAAGAAATAGACTGACAGAATGGATTAAGAAGCAAAATAGAGCAATATTATGTATACATGACTGAAAGTAAAAGAATGGAAAACAGCTTTTCACGTGACAGGAACCCAGAAAAAAGTAGAGGTAGCAATCTTATTTGCAGACAAAATAGATTTCAAACCAAAACTAAGAAAGACAAAGATGGTTACTATATCCCTTTGAAGGGAACAATCCAAGAGGAAGAGATGACAATCCTAAATATATATGCAACAAATATGAATGCCCCCAACTACACAAAACAAATATTAATGGACATGAAAAACCAAATAAACACTGATATATTTGTAGTAGTGAACCTCAATACCCCACTATCACAAATAGACAGATCATCTAGACAAAAAATCAACAAAGAAATTCAAGAACTGAACCAAGCTATTGAACAAATGGACTTAATAGATATTTACAGAGTGTTCTACCCCACAAAATCAGAATACACATTCTTTGCAGCTGCACATGAGTCATTCTCCAAAATACACCACATTCTAGCTCATCTGACATGTGTAAGTCAATGTAAAAGAATTGAAATTATCCCCTGTATATTATCAGACCCTAGTGCAATAAAATTGGACATAAAAACATAAGAAACTGCAAAATTCACACAAATGCCTGGAAATTGAATAACACACTCCTGAGCAACCAATGGTTCACAGAGAAAATTAAAGAAGAAATTAGACAGTTTCTACAAGTAAATGATAATGCCAGTACAACATACAGGAATCTATGGGACACAATGACAGCAGTTCTATGCGGGAAATTCATAGCAGTGAATGCCCATATTAGGAAAACAGAGAGACCTCAGATCAATAACCTAATGCAGAACCCCAAACTCTCAGAAAAAGAAGAGAATAACAAACACAAAGCTCGCACAAGAGAGGAAATTATAAAGTTCAGAGCAGAAATCAATGCAATGGAGACTAAGAGAATGATAAAAAAAATTAATGAATCAGAGTTGGTTTTTTGAAAGAATAGATAAAATTGATAAACCTTTAGCCAACCTTATCAAAAAAAGAAAAGAAAAGGCTCAAATCCATACAATAAAGAATAAAAAAGGGGAAGTCACAAGAGAGCAGAAATCCAGAGGATCACCAATACCTACTTTAAGAACCTGTACTCTAATAAAATGGAAAACACGGAAGAAATGGACAGATTCCTAGATACATATGAATTGCCTAAGTTAAATGAAGAAGATATAGAAATTCTAAACGCCCTAATTACAATGAGTGAAATTGAAAATGTAAGAAAATATTCACCAACAAAGAAAAGCCCAGGTCCTGATGGCTTCACTGCTGAATTCTACAAGACATTTAAAGAAGAACTATTTCCATTACTCTATAAACTCATGAGGGAAATTGAAAGCGAAGCAATGCTTCCAGATTCATTCCTGGAAGCAAGTGTTACTTTAATTCCAAAACCAGGGAAAGACCCAACCAAAAAAGACAACTACAGGCCAATCACCCTAATGAACATAGATGAAAAAATCCTCAATGAGATACTGAAAAACAGAATACAGAGGGTCGTCAAGAAGGTCATACACCCTGAACAAGTCGGATTTATCCCAGGGATGCAAGGATGGTTCAATATTTGTAAATCAATAAATGTAATACACCATATTAACAGAGTCAAAGATAAAAACTATATGATCATCTCAATAGATGCAGAAAAGACATTTGACAAAATCAAACACCCATTTATGATAAAAATGCTACTGGAAATTGGAAGAGAAAGTCTTTATCTCAACCTAATTAAGGCTATCTATGAAAAACCAACAGTCATCATCATAATAAATAGTCAAAAACTGAAAACTTTCGCTCTAAAACCAGAAACAAGACAAGGATGCCCGCTATCACCACTCGTGTTCAACATAGTTCTCTAACAAAGGAAGCAAAAGACCTCTACACTGAAAACTACAGCACCCTGAAAAAGGAGATCAAGGAGTATGTAAGAAAATGGAAAGGCATCATTTGTTCCCGAGTAGGAAGAACCAATATAGTTGAAATGGCCATACATCCAAAACTACTATATAGATTTAATACAATGCTGATTGAAATTCCAACAATATACTTCACAGAACTAGGGAAAACAATCCACAAATTCATTTGGAACCAGAAGAGACCTAGAATAGCTAAAGCAATTCTAAGCAACAGAGACATGGCTGGGGGTATCACAATACCCAATTTGAAGCTTTACTGCAAAGCCACTGTGATAAAAACAGTATGTTACTGGCAAAGAAACAGACACGAGGATCAGTGGAATAGATTAGAAGATGCAGAAACCACTTCAGACATACTCAGCCACGTCATATTTGACAAAGGAGCCAACTGCCCTCATTGGAGGAAAGATAACCTATTTAATAAATGGTGTTGGGAAAACTGGATTTCAACCTGCCAGAGATTAAACTTAGATCCATCTCTATCACCATGCACTAAACTAAGATTGAACTGGATTAAAGATCTAAATATTAAGACAGAAACAGTAAACTTGCTGGAAGATAAGTTAGGTAGATATCTTGAAGATATTGGCATAGGAAAAAGCTTTATGAACAAAACCTCAATAGCACGGGAACTAGCAGAAAGAATCAACAACTGGGATTTCATCTTATGGCTTCACTGCTGAATTTTACAAGACATTTAAAGAAGAACTAATGCCATTACTCTTTAAAATCATGAAGGAAATTGAAAAGGAAGCAATACTTCCAAATTCATTCCTGGAAGCAAGTGTTACTTTGATTCCAGAACACAGAAAGGCCCAACCCAAAAAGAGAACTACAGGCCAATCTCCCTAATGAACATAGATGCAAAAATCCTCAATGAGATACTGGCAAACAAAATACAGAGGGTCATCAAGAAGATCATAGACCCTGACCAAGTTGGATTTATCCCAGGGATGCAAGGATGGTTCAACATTCATAAATCAATAAATGTAATACACCATATTAACAGAGTCAAGGACAAAAACTATATGATCATCTCAATAGATGCAGAAAAAGCATTTGACAAAATCCAGCACCCATTCATGATAAAAACCCTACAGAAAATTGGAATAGAAGGGCTTTATCTCAACTTGATTAAGGCTATCTATGAAAAAACAACAGCCAACATCATACTAAATGGTCAAAAACTGAAAATTTTCACTCTAAAATCAGAAACAAGACAAGGATGCCCACTTTCACCACTCCTGTTCAAGATAGTTCTGGAAACATTAGCCACAACAATTAGAAAAGAGAAAGAAATAAAAGGAATAAAGATAGTAAAAGAAGAAGTTAAACTGTCATTATTTGCTGATGATATGATACTTTACATAGAAGACCCAAAAAACTCCACCAGAAGACTTCTAGACTTAATTGACAGATTCAGTAGAGTAGCTGGATACAAGCTCAACACTCAAAAAACAATAGCCTTCTTGTACACAAATAACAGACTTACTGAAAGAGAAATTAGGGAAACAATTCCTTATACAATAGCATCTAAAAAATGTAATATCTCGGAATCAGTCTAACACAGGAAGCAAAAAACCTCACACTGAAAACTACAGAACTCTGAAAAAAGAGATCAAAGAGGATACAAGAAAATGGAAAGACATCCCTTGCTCCTGGGTAGGAAGAACCAATATAGTGAAAATGGCCATACTTCCAAAACTACTATACAGATTCAATGTAATGCCAATTGAAATTCCAACAATATACTTCACAGAACTAGAGAAAACAACCCAAAAATTCACTTGGAACCATAAGAGACCTAGAATAGCTAAAGCAATTCTAAGCAACAGAGACATGGCTGGGGGTATCACAATCCCCAACTTGAAACTATACTACAAAACTACTGTGATAAAATCAGCATTATACTGGCAAATTTACAGAACTGAGCATTAGTGTAATAGATTAGAATATCCAGAAACAACTCCAGACGTGCTCAGCCACCTCATCTTTGACAAAGAAGCCAACCACCATCACCAGAGGAAAGATAGCCTTATTAATAAATGGTGTTGGAAAAACTGGATTTCAATCTGCCAGATATTAAAACTAGACCCATACCTATCACCATGCACTAAACTAAGATTGAAGTGGATTAAAGATGTAAATATTAAGACAGAAACAGTAAACTTGCTGGAAGATAAGTTAGGTGTAACTCTTGAAGACATTGGCATAGGAAAAGACTTCATGAAAAAAACAGCAGCACAGGAACTAGCGAAAAGAATCAACAACTGGGATCTCATCTTAACAAAAAGCTTCTGCACTGCAAAAGAAACCACTAGCAGAGCTAACAGACAACCTACAATATGGGAAAAAATTTTAGCAGCTGTACTTCAAAGGACTACTATCTAGACTATATAAAGAATAGAAAAAAATCAGACTCCCCTAAATTCAAAGACCCAATTCAAAAATGATCATCTGAAATGAATAGACATTCCTCAAAGAAGTAAAAGCAGCAAACAAATCTATTCAATAATGTTCAATATCACTTGACATTCGAGAGATGCAGATGAAAACAACACTGAGATTCCACCTCACCCCAGAAAGAATGGCTCCTATCAAGAAATCAACAAATAACAAATTCTGGTGGGTTGTGGGGAGAAATGAACCCTTCTCCATTGTTGGTGGGAGTGCAGACTGGTGCAACCACTGTGGAAGTCAGTATGGAGTTACCTCAAAGAACTAGGACTAGGGGTTCCATATGACCCAGCTATTCCCCAGCTGGGTATCTTCCCAAAAGAATTAAAAGAATCATACTACAGTGATATACGTGTACCCATGTTCATAGTGGCACAGTTTGTAATAGCTAAAGATTGGTAGCCGCTCAGGTGCCCATCAACTGGAAACTGGATAAAGAAAATGTGGATTTTTTTTATAAAATGGAATTCTACTCAGCCATAAAGAATGAAAAACTAGAGTCATTTATAGCTAAATGGATGCATATTGAGGCCATACTCTTAAGTGAAATAAATAGGACACACGTGTAAATACCGAATAGTTTCTCTAGTGTGAGAAACTGAGAGTAAATAAGGATTAAAAGGATTCCTAATTAATAATTGATACTTTGAAATAGGAAAAGGTCCAAAGGGGTAGCGGTGGTGGGAGGAGATGGGGAAAGGAAAGAAGGGAAAGAAAAAATTATGAGAAAAGAAAAAAATGGAAATGAAATCTATATAAATAGGGAAGGGTGAAGGGATGAAGTGCACAGAGGTAATGGGGAAAAATAAGAACCAAGATACATCATGTACAGCTACAAGCACATAATGATAAATATAAATGTATTGCATACCTAAAATGTACCAATAAAATAATTTAAGCAAAAAAATAAAAATAAAATTAACAAATATGAATAAGGAGCTGTCCTATGCAATACCGTGAAAGTCCAAATGTTTACAGGTGACTCTTATGAAAATCTCAGCGGATCAACAATAAGTAATCTGATAGAATTAGTGCTTTTAATAAAATTAGTAATAAAATACCCAGGAAATATTTTGATGTCTTCACTGATCAATATTTCAAAGCATTTATATAAGAACTAGCATCAGTTCTTCCCAAACTATTCACAATGGAACTATACACAATGGAATATTAAGAAAACAAAAGGACCAAAGTCTGTGATTTTCAACATTGATAACCTGGAATGCATTATGTTTTTTAAAATAAGCCAGGCATAGAAAATAAATATTGAATTTTATCATTCATTTGCTTGATCTAATAATTCTGTCCTCTTAAAACTCAAAAATAGAATACTAGTTACCAAAGATTGGAAAGACTAGAGGAGAAAATGAAGGATATAAGTAGAGGTTGGTCAATTGGTATAAAGTTACAATTAGATAAGAGGAATAAATTCTGGTTTTATTAGACAGCAATGTGGGTCTGGTTAACAATATAGGGTTTTTAACAAAAATAGCTAACTAGGTGGGCTATGAATAAACTCAGTACAAAGAAATGATAAATGTTTGAGGTAATGAATGTATTATCTTTGCTTAATCATTCCACAATAAATGCATGTCTCAAGTACCACATTCTTCCACCTAAATATATACAATTATTATTTTTCAATTAGGTGGGCAAAAAATTTGAATAAAATTTCTCAAAAAAAGAAGCCACACAAATAGATATCAGGTACCCAAAATGCTATTCAACCTCACTAATCATGATGGTATTGTAAATTAAAACCTCACTTTATGTGTTACAAAATATAATCAAAATATAATCAGTGCTTGTGAATATGTGGAGAAAGAAAACCCTTGAACACTGTTGATAAGAATATATATTCGTAGAGGCATTACTGAAAACAATGTAATGTTCATAAAAAATAAAAGTAGAAATAACATATGATCCAACAATTCCAAAAGATATAAATACAAAAGATATAAAATCAGTGTGTCAAGATGTGTGACTATTATCAATACTATGGCAGCTTTAATCCACAATATCCAACATATGAGAATTAATTACATTTCTCTACTGGAACTGAATCAGTAGAAAATATATGTATAATTGTAAAAGGTGATTTATTATGTAGGCTTACAAGATCAGAGGCAGAAGAGTCCACAGAGCCTTCTGTGCTATTAGAGGGTGAAGAACCCACAATGGCTATCTGTATGCTGGAGAAACAGAAGATCCAGTCGCTGCAGCCCAAGAAGATGGAAGCTGCAGAACAAGAGGAATCAAGGGTGCAGAACCAGTCAAAGATTAACATTCTAGAAGTCGACTGTGGAATTATGTCATGGGTGGAGATGGGCAGAGTCCCTGCAATCCTGGGCCTGCCTCTCCCAATGACACAGAAAGTTGTGGAAGAATCAGATAGAGATCGAAAACATAGAAGCAAAGTTTGTACTTTCATTCAGCAAGCATGTGAGAGTACAGCTGGCTACTCTCAGAGAGACAGACTGGGTGCCCAAAACAGAGCCACCATTGAAGGGGGTGCAAGGTGTTAATTTATAATAGTCAGGGGCCTATCCTGTCTCTGGGCTGAGGATGCCCTTACCTGATTGGTCCATTGGCTCATTACTAGGGAGGATGGGGAATGGTTCTGGGGGCTTTTCACACTTTGGGGTCTGGTTTCCTTTTTTTTTTTTTTGCTTTTAACTTTTGGAAACAAAGCTTTGCAGGGTACAGCATAAAGAGAAAGTGCAACCACAGGCTGGCAGCTCTTCACAGGTGGTTAAGCCTGTTCAACCATCTGTCTAAACTCCCTTTGGTGTGGGGCAGAGGTCCCTCATCTTTCTCTACCTATGGGTCTCTAGGCCTACAATTGCTAGTGTGAATCAGGATTGGAAGGCTGAAGAAAGTGGAAACCAGTATACACAAGCAGTGACAGAGATTCTTCCTTCTTTCCATTTCTATTTTGTCCAGGATACAAGTCTATTGATTGGTACCAATCAGATCCAGTGTGGGTCTTATCCCTCAGATTCCTAGTCTCAAGAGGACTGTAGTATTGATTATCCCCAAAGCAGGCTGTAAAGAGCCCCACAATTGGCTTATTTTGAGAAGTGAGTCTGGCCGAAGCCTACATGCTGAGGTGAGAGTAACTCCCACCCAAATTCCATTCCCACAACTAAAAACTCCTGACTAGAAGGACAATGTTCAATTACAATCATATATTTTGTCTATTCTGTTCCTAATTCAAGAATGCTTTGTCTTGTCCTTTAAGAGCCCTGTTTACATTAATTTCCATAGAAACCATTCCTAACACACATTTAACCCAATTGATTGCAAATAGAAGTGCCTGGGACTGCTCAGTGCCTTTGTTGGTTGCAGCAGCATTGGTCATCCTGGCACTCCACTTTGTCTCCTAGTCCTGTCTCTTAGTGTATTTTTTTCTCAGGCCTGTGCCATAGATTGGGCAGATGGGAACTAGAGACTTACTGCAGGAGCCTCTAGCACTAGTCTACATATCAATCATCCACAGGTACATCCAGAAATTTACTGATCTGCTAGGTGATTCTTATTCAGGTAAAATAGATATATCATGATTAGCAATTACAATTTTCCCCCTCTCAACTTGACAACCCTACTCATCTCATAAACCACACTTAATCTCCAAATCAAATAGCTAGTTCATAATTACACCTAACATGATACAACTATCCTGCTTACAAAAGAAAATGAACTAATTCCTTACCTAAAATAGAAGACAGACATTGTCTTTCACTGATGCTTATGCTCTATTATGTTACAAAGAAAACACACAAAGATATCTATTTAATATATGTATATATGCATAAGTATATCAACAAAATAGGACAGCAATATTCATGAAAACTATAATCCTCATATCTGTAATTGGTGATGTTATTAAGGCTGGTATTTATAACTATCCTACTTACTATTCCCATTCTGTGTTCCCCTGGCTCTCAGCAAGCACTTAATTGGGCCTTGGTTCTTTACCTGGTAGGGTGACCATATCTTCATTCAGGAAAGTTCTGGGCCACTTCTCGTACTGCTGTAGTTTCCCATTGACCTTAATAATAGAACATAATAATGCTAGGAGATGCCCTAATGGAACTTCTGCATCCTAAATATAGTCATTATTCTCTCCATTATTGAATAGTATCCTAATTTCCTATTCCCCTTAGTAGTCTGAATCAATCACCCCCACCAAAACTAAGTCTCTTTTTAGCTGTAGACTCAGAGCCATAAGGAGGCAAAAATGACCAGGGGAAGGCTTAGCTTGCAGTTAATGGTAGTGCCTCCTGGTAGTGCCTCCTTCTCTCCCTGAGAAGTAAGACATCTAGGTCAGCAGAGCACAAGGTCATAGAAGCAGGAAGATAGTGGATCACTGGTGAGTGTTACCATTCTACATTCCACCCCTTCATTCTCATTCTGGGTAAGGAAGAAGCAAAGCCATATATTAGGGACTGATTCAGAATATATTACAGCTTTCTTGAGGACCTTATTCTAGATGTACATGATATTGCCACTTAGCTGGCAATGTAAGTGCATCTTTCAAAGGCCATTCAAACTTTCTATTAACCCAGCTGTTTTCAGATGGTGGAAAATATGGTAAGACTAGTGAGCCTATTGTGATACTTATAAAGTATGGCTATACAGTGCCTTCTTTGATCGTAAATAATGCTTTATAGAATATCATGAGTGTAGATAAGGCAATTTGTAAGCCCATAGATAGTAGTTTTGGAAGAAGCATTATATTCAGGGAAGACAAATCCATACCCAGAATAACTGTCTATTCCTGTAAGGACAAAGTGCTGCCCTGTCTATTATGGAAGTAGTCCCACATAATCAACCTGCCACCTGCTTGCAGATTGGTCATTGTTGGAAGCCATTCTACATAATTTTGGGGAAAAATCATTTAATTAGGCCTAGTTCTCCTGCTTACAGGCCAGCTATGGCATGTTGAGACATACTCCATTTTGGCCGCTGGTCACAGCTAAAACCTCAATGGTCCGGTGATGCTCCAGGGCAAGATTACACCAGCTGAAGACATCATGGCAGGAACAAAATCTTCATGTGCCTAGTTCCTCATTGTTCTAGGGTTTTCACTGCCACTGCTTCTTCTGCAGCCCTCTGAGTCACCTTTTACATTTGTTACTCTCCAGATGTACGGAACTCTTTGCCCAGAGTGACCTTTTACATTTGTTACTTTCTGGTGTACTGAACCCTATGCCCTGAGTAATCTGTTACATTTGCTTCTCCTGATGTAGTGAAAACAGTTGTAGCTAGTTCAGGGGCTTTTGTCTTTGCTGCCCAGAGCAGCACTGATCAAGCCTAAAGCACAACTTTTTCTCTGTCTCATTTTTTCTATCTTTTAATTTAATTTGCCTTGTGTTATTATGGCTTGCAGGAGATTAGGACTTACTGCAGAGGTTCTAGTAATGTCCCCTTTCCCTATTCCCCACAGGTCACCCCAGGGAATGGAGCTACACTGGGGACTCAAGTTTGTTCTTGACTCCTGACAAAATGAGCATTCAGCACTGGCTGTCACCAGATCAGCTTTGGTGAGTGAAATTCCGTGTTGCTGAGTCCATCCATAACCTCTTTCCCTGCCACCATTACCACTTTGTCATGAATTCATTGGGCAATGATAGTTGGCTAAGGAAAAATGTCAGCTGCTAACCACAGAATGGGTCATTGTCTCCTCTTGATTGTTAAAGTCTTCTTGTTCTAAGGTCACATTTTGGTGACCATTTACATAAGACACAAATACCTTCATCACCTTTCCCTGTGTCACATTCTTTCTCCAATTTTTTTGTCACCAAATTTCCAGGCATGTTCCTTCCAATTTCCTGTCCATCAAGTCAAACCATTGGCTACCACCCATATAGAATCACATTCTGGGCCATTTTTACCTCCAAGCAAAATGTATATCCATGTGCACAAAATTTTGCCCACTGTGATTTTCCTTCACCACTGTCCTTAAGGGGTGTCCAGAAAAGAAAGCTTGTTTCTTTTGTAGTACTGGACCTGAACGCTTTGAGGTAGTACCTGAAATAACAGACAAAAGCATCAATAAAAAGGCCCAATTCTTCTCTTCCTTTGTCAATAGATAATAGAGTACACACCATGAGGCAATAGGTACATTCTAGAGGACAGAGGAAGTAGAACAAGTGTCAGAATCATGGGCTTTTGGACTACTTCTTCATGTGACTTACTCTTATCTTCTGGTCCTGCCAGGGATAATTCATATACATGTCAAATCCATTTGATAACTATTGCTGTGTATGTTCAACATTAAGACTTGATGGATCAGATAGCACCCAGTTCATAATGGGTAGCTCAAGACATATTGTAGCCTGTGTCCCAAGCCTAAGACTTCAGGTTCTTAAGGCTAAGTATCAGGCTAGGATCTGTTTCTCAAAAGAAGAGTGATTTTTTGCAGGTGATACCAGAACCAGGCTCCAAAATCTTTTTTTGTACCAAGGATTGAACTCTGGACCTTGCACTTGTGAAGCAGGCATGATGCCACTGAGCTAAATCTCTGGCCCTGCTCCAAAATCTTAAGGCCCTCTGCTGCAGCTCCTCTATGAGAGCCTTCCACAGGCTCCAAACAGCATCTTTATTTGCTCCTGACAACTCCAGTACCCTTGGATCTGTCTGGGTCCTGCGGCCCCAGTAGCAGAACAACCTGCATGGCAGCCTGGAGTTGTTGCAGAACCTTCTTTTGTTCTGGGGCCCACAAAAAAATTCTTATCAACAATTCAAAAGACAACAAATGAGGTTATAGGAAAAAATGAACCTTTCTCTATTGTTGATGGAATGTAAACTAATACAAGCACTGTGGAAATCAGGATAAGGATTCTTCAAAACAGAAAAATAGAAGTTCCATTTGACCCAGCTCTATGCCTACTGGGTATTTTCCCAAAGAGTTAAAGACATAACATTACTGTGATACATGCATACCCATGTTTATAGCAGAAAAACTCATAACAGCTAAATCTTGGAAATGGCCAACAGGCATGTCAGCAGATGAATGGATACAGAATATGTGGTATTTATACACAATAGACTACTGCTCAGGCATACAAAAGGATAAAATTGAATCATTTGTACCAATGCAGATACACCATGATACCATAAAGCTAAACAAAATAAATCAGGCACAGAAAGTTAAATATGGTATGTTTTCTCTCATATAGGAAACCCAAAGTACTAATAAATTAAAAAACAAAGTAAAGCACAGATAATAAGAAACAGGGAGTTAGAACTTATACCAAGAGGGAGGGGATCTAGGAAAGGAAGGAGGAAGAATGGAGGTGAGGGGAAATATAAAGACAAGATGCAATATGTATATGTCCTCTCTCCCTATAATCAGTGTATTCATCATGTATCACAATATGTACAAATAAAAATATGTATAAGAAGCCATTGAAGACTTGGTACCTGTAGTATAAGATACCAATGTAAGTGTGCGTGGGAGGGCTGGTGAGACTGAAGACCAATGTCCAAAACAATGGCAAAAACTGGAGCTTGTCCAAAATGGGAGCACTTCCTTTTTTTCTCTTTTTATTGTGTCCAGGCTACAAACTGATTTGATGGTGCCACCTGCATTAGGCCTAGGTCATCCCGTCTCAGTTTTCTGACTTATATATCAACCAGCTAAAGTCACACCCAGAACTTTACTAATGTGCAAGGCAGTTCTCACCCAGGTCAAGCTGACATATTGCAAATGATGATCACAATACAGAAACAACCCAAGTGTCTGACATGAGATGACCAGATGAAAAAAAGGGAGACATCTAAACAATGTAATGCAAATCAGCCTTTAAAAGAAGGAAATCCTAGGATTTATCTCAGTGGTTCTGTTGCCTGCCTCACAAGTACAAGGTCCTGGGTTCGATCCCTGGTACCAAAAAAAAAAAAAAAAAAAAAAAAAAAGAAGTAAATCCTGGCATTATCTATCATGTGGGTAAACTTGGAGGACCCTACATTAAAAGAAATAACCAGGTACAGATACAAAAGCACTGCATTAAATTACTTAACTGTGGATATTTAAAAGTTCACCTCAGAACAAAATGGTGATTATCAGCAGCAGTGGATTGGGAAATTAGCTGGATGTTGTTGAAAAGATATAAATTTTAGTTAAATAAGAGAAATAACAAGATGATATGTCTTTATATCATAATGAGTATTGTTAAAATAAATTGTATGCTTGAAAACAACAGAATAAAATCATAAAGAAGGGGCAATAATGTTCAAAAGATTCGTTTATAAATGGGAATTATATCCAACATACATACTGGTCAGAAATACACACTACAGACCTCTGGTTACCTTTTGCTGCCTTGTGCATTCCATGCTGTTTGTCCTCTGTCATACCTGTTTGTCATTCCTGCCTTGGAGTCTGCTGCTTATGGACTGAAATTTCTACAAAATAAATTCTACTATAGGTCCTGCCGCTCCCAGCCCAGAGGTAGATGCTTCCAGGCTGCTACCCATCCCATCACTCCCAGACCAGAGGAAGGGGCTACTGAGCTGCTGGCCCACCTCTCCCAGATCAGAGGAGGTGAGCCATGTGGATGACAACAGCACCTCCCCCCAGGTCAAAATGAGAGACACGTAAATAAGTATCAAAACCAGACTTCCAGATCACTTAAACAACCACAAAGGGAAATGAGATGGAACACTCTGATACTCAAACACCTTGACCCACTGAACTGGCAACAAAAGAGGATCTGGAAAAAATGAAATCAGAAATAATTTCTCAGATAACAGCAGAGATTGTCCTCATACTGCAAAACATGATTAATAAATCTAGAGAGAAGCTGAGTAACATGATGGAATCCCAACATAGGAAACAAACGAAATCCATAAAACAGATTTCCAGGAGATGAAAAACTCCATAAAATGTCTATACAACAGAATGAGCCAATGTGAGGGCAGAATTTCAGATATAGAATTTAAGATTGCCATTAGTGACCAGGAAAAGAAAAATTGTTTCAAAATTGTAAGGGACCATGAGAAATCAATCCAGCAGCTGCTAGATGATGAAAAGAAGAATAACATAAGAGTGATAGGAGTCAAAGAAGAAACAGCAGAGAGTGCAGATGACATAAAAAAACTGTTCACAGAAGTAATGGCATAAAATTTCCCAAGCAGGGGAAAAGAACTTGACATACAGATAAGTGAGGCATTTAGGACTTAAAATAGCTTTGATCAAAAAAAAAAATCTACACATGGGCATATAATTGTTAAGATTCCAGAAACTCAACAGAAAACCAAATTCAACAAGCAGTTAGAGAAAAGAAACAAATCACATACAAAGGAAAGCCCATCAGAATCACAGCAGACTTCTCAACAGAAACCCCAAGGCAAGAAGAGCTTGGAGTGATGTATTCCAAGCCCTAAAAGAAAACAGCCTCCAACCCAGATTGATGTACCCTGCAAAACTATCTTTCAAAATGGATGGAGAAATAAGGTACTTTCATGACAAAGAGCACCTTGGGAACTTCATAAATACCAAACCAGCACTCCAAAAAATTTTACACAATATCCTAGGAATAGACAAGGAGGATCACAACCCCAAGAAGTAAAGCAGAATGAACCCATATGGTGTGACAAGAAATTCAATGTAAAGGGGGAGAACCCAACAAAAAGAAAAAGTCATGGCAATGATAAGGCAATACGTTTCAGTTATAACCATCAACGTTAATGGTCTCAATTCACCAATCAAAAGAAATAGACTGGCAGAATGGGTCAAGAAGCAAAATCCAACAATATGTTGTATACAAGAAACACACTTAATTCAAAATGAAACTCATAGACTGAAAGTTAAAGCATGGAAAACAAAACTCCATGCAATGGGAACCCAAAAAAGAGCAGGAGTAGCTATCCTCTTTGCAGGTGAAGTAGATTTCAAACCAGCACTGATTAAGAGAGGCAAAGAAGGACACTACATCCTTGTAAAGGGAACAATCCAACAGGAAGACATGACAATCATAAATATCTATGCACCAAACACTAGTGTGCCCAACTATATAAAACAAATACTAATGGATATGAAAAGTCATATATGCACTAATACAATTGTAGTGGAAGACCTCAATACCTCACTGTCACAAATACATAGATCAACTAGACAAAAAATAAGTAATGAAAATAGTAGAACTCAAACTCTTGAACAAATGTACTTAACAGATGTTTACAGAGCATTCCATCCCATGATATCAGAACACACATTCTTCTCAGCTGCACATGGGTCATTCTCCAAAATAGACCACATACTTGCGCATAGAACATGTTTAAGTAAGTGCAAAGGAATTGAAGTAATCCCTTGTATATTATCAGACCATAGTGTAATGAAATTGGAGATCCATAGCAAAGGAAAAAGGAAAAATTTCATAAACACATGGAAATTGAACAACACACTTCTGAATAACCAATGGGTCACAGAGGAAATTAAAGAAGAAATCAGACAGTTCCTTCAAATAAATGAAACTGACAACACAACATATCAGTATCTATGGGACAAAATGAAAGAACTCTTACAAGTGAAATTCATAGCAGTGAATATGCATATTAGGAAAACAGAATGAGCCCTATTAAATGACCTGATCCTGAACCTCAAGCATCTAGAAAAAGAAGAGCAGGACAAACACAAAGCTTATACAATGGAGCAAATTATAAAGATTAGAGGAGAAATCAATGCAATGGAAACTAAGAGAAAGATACAAAAAATCAATGAAGTTGAGTCGGTTCTATGAAAGAATCAGCAAAATTGACAAACCCTTAGCCAACCTTATTAGAAAAAGGAAAGAAAAGGCCCAAATCCATGCAATTAGAAAGGAAAAGGGGGAAATTAAAACAGACTCAGCAGAGATCCAGAGGATCATCAATACCTACTTCCAGACCCTATACGCCAATAAGATGGAAAACACAGAAGAAATGGACAGATTCCTAGATACATATGAATTACCAAAGTTGAATGAAGAAGACCTAAAAATTCTAAAGAAGCCAATATCAAACAATGAAATTGAAAAAGTAATTAAAAATGTATCAACCAGAAAATGCCCAGGCCCTGATGGCTTCACTGCACAATTCTACAAGACATTTTGAGAGGAACTGCTGCCACTACTGTTTAAACTCTTCAATGAAATTCAAAAGGAAGAAATACTCCCAAATTCATTCCTGGAAACAAGCATCACCATGATCCCCAAAGCCGAGACAGACCCAACTGAAAAGGAGAATTTTGGCCAATCTCACTAAGGGACATAGATGCAAAAATCCTTAAGAAGATACTGGCAAACAGAATGCAGAAGATCATCAAGAAGATCATACACCCTGATCAAGTGGGATTCATCCCAGAGATGCAGGGATGATTCAACATACGCAAAGCAATCAAAGTAATACACTTTATCAATAGAGCCAAGAACAAAATCCATATGATTATCTCCATAGATGCAGAAAAAGCATTTGACAAAATCCAACATGCATTTATGATAAAAACCCTACAAAAAATTGGAATAAATGGTATCTACCTCAAACTGATAAAAGCCATCTATGAAAAATCAACAGCAAGTATCATACTAAGTGGTCAAAAACTGAAATCTTTCACACTAAAATTAGGAACAAGAAAGCATGTCCACTATCATCACACTTTTTCAATATAGTTTTGGAGACAGCCACAGCAATTAGACAAGAGAAAGAAATAAAAGGAATAAAAGATAGGAGATGAAGAATTCAAACTGTCATTATGTGCAGATGACATGATACTGTATATAGAAGACCACAAGAACTCCACCAAAAGTCTAGACTTAATAATCAAATTCAGTAAAGTAACTAGATACCAGGTCAACAGACAAAAATCAATAACTTTCTTCTACATGAATAGCAGACTCAATGAGAGAGAAGTAGGGCAAAAATTCCTTTCACCATAGCATCCAAAAAACTGAAAGACCTAGGAATCAACCTAACAAAAGAAATCAAAGACCTGTCCTCTGAAAACTATAGCACTCTGAAAAAAGAGATTGAAGATGATATCAGAAAATGGAGACATCCCCTGCTTCTGGGTAGGAAGGAACAACATAGTGAATATGGCCATATTTCCAAAAGTGCTATATAGATTCAATGCAATTCCAATTGAGATCACAGCAGCATACTTCACGGACCTTGAGTAAACAATCCAAAAATTCATTTGGAACAAGAAGAGACTCAGAATAGCAAAAGCAATTCTAGGTAAGACAGACATAGCAGAAGGTATCACAATCCCCATCTTGTAACTATACTACAAAGCTACTGTGATAAAAACAGCATGGTACTGTCAAAGAAACAGAACTGAGGACCAGTTGAACAGATTAGAAGATGCAGAAACAATGCCAGACACACTTAGCCACCTCATCTTTGATAAAGAAGCCAAACATCCTCACTGGAGGAAAGATAGCCTCTTTAATACATGGTGCTGGAAAAATTGGTTTTCAACTTGCCAAAGATTAAAACTAGACCTATATCTCTCAGCATGCACAAAACTAAAATTGAAATGGATTAAAGATCTGAATATTAAAATAGAAATGCTGAAACGGTTGGAAAAAAGTTTAGGTAGAACTCTTGAAGACATCCGTGTGGGAAAAGATTTTATGAACGAAACCTCAGTTGCCCATGAATTAGCACAAACAGTCAACAAGTGGGATCTCTTCTTATTAAAATGCTTCTGCCCAGCCAGAGAAACCACCAGCAGTGTGAAGAGACAACCCACATTGTGGAGAAAATCTTCACCTGCTCTTCCTCAGACAAAGGTCTATCTCAATTCTATAAAGAACTTTAAAAAATCAGACTTCCCCAATTTAAAGACCCAATCTAAAAATGGGCATCTGAAGTGAACAGACATTTCCCAGACAAAGAAGAAGAAATAGCAAATAAATACATGAAAAAATGTTCAATATCACTGGTCATTCAAGAGATGCAAATAAAAACAACACTGAGATTCCACCTCACTCCAGAATAATGGCTGTTATCATGAAATCAACCAATATCAAATGCTGGAGGGGCTATGGGGAAAGAGGAACCCTGATCTTCTGTTGGTGGGAGTGTAGACTGTTGTAACCACTGTGGAAATCAGTATGGATATACCTCAAAGAACTAGGACTAAAAGTCCCATTTGACCCCGCTATTCCACTGCTGAATATCTTCCCCCAATTATTAAAAGAATCATACCACAGTGATATATGTGCACCCATGTTCATAGCAGTGCAGTTAGTAATAGCTAAAACTTGGAAACAGCCCAAATCCCCATCAACTGGAGACTGGATAAAGAAAATGTGTTTTTTTTTTATAAAATGGAGTACTACTCAGCCATCAAAAATGAGAAATTAGAGACATTTATAGCTAAGTGGATGCACTTAGAGGCAATACTCTTAAATGAAATAAATAGGACACATGTGTAAATACTGACTAGTTTCTCTGGTGTGAGAAACTGAAAGTGTAAATAAGGACTAAATGTATAATAGGTAATGTGAAATAGGAAGAAAAGGGGCAAAGGGGAAGGGGAAATGGGAGGGGTAGGGGAAAGGAAAGAAGGGAATCAAATTAATACGAGAAAATGGAAAAATGGAAAGAAAAACTTTGTAAATAGGGAAGGATGGAGGGGTTGAAGGGAGGGCTGGGCATAGGTGAAAAATAAGAATCAAGAGAGATTATGTAAAGGTGCAAATTTCCAATGATGAATGTCATTCTACTGCATATCTAAAATGTACCATTGATTAGAATGAATATTCGTTAATGCAAAATAGGAAGAAAAGGTCCAAAGGGGTAGGGGTAATGGGAGGGAAGTGGGAAAGGAAAGAAAGGAAAGGAAAAATGATGAGAAATGGAAAAATTGGAAACATAGTCTTTGTAAATAGGGAAGGGTGGGCTAGGAATGGGGAAAAATTAAGAACCAAGATGCATCATGTAAAGGGATAAGTTCCCAAGGAGAAATGTAAATGTGTTGTATATCCAAAATAAAAGAATTTAAGTAACCAAAAAAAGAAATACATGCTACATAATGACAAAACATAAGAGGTGTGAAAACATATTTTTCCTTAGGACATACACTAATTGTCATAAAGCACAAGAGATGCTTAAATAGTCCTAAGAGAATGTAAGTAAAAATTACAGTATTAAACATGAGCATACAAAAGCATGAAACAATAAAATTACATCATTTGCAAGAAAATGGATGATCTAGAGACCATCATGTTGAGTGATATGAGCCAGACTCAGAAAGACAGATGTCACATGATTTCCCTAATACATGTATTCTAAAAAAATGACAATAAAGTTGAATGGAGACAATGAGACAACAGGAAGTGTGTGAAAAGTAGATTTTATATGAACAAAACATTTAAAATACTTTGAACAAAATATTTAATATACATTGAAACACCCTCCCAAATGTGAAACCATGGCAGAGGGCAGGGTGAAAGGAATGATGAGGGGGGTGTTGGAAATGGTCAGAGTGTGTTATTTGCAGGTGTGCATCTGCCAAAAGGAAACACTAGTAAACAACAGTAAATAAAGTACAATAATGTAACATTTTACATTAAAGACAACACTATAATTGCTTTTTTATTTCATGCATAAAAGGAAGAATTTCAAAACAAAATTAGAAGATAATGTCAATAGTTAATGAACTGTGTATATTATCTTGAAAGTAGTTAGTGGACAAGAAATATACAGAAAATGATTCTCTTGTACAAAGAAGAAACACATAATGTCACAAAACTTTGTTTTCAATAAACTAAGAAAAAGTAGTAGCAAGAATGTACTGAATTAGCATATATATTAAAATATTTTTGCAACAGAGGAATAGGTAATTTAGGGAATTACTTGAACTTTCCCCTACCCCCATTTCCTCTTGTGTGTCTGACTTATTTCACTTAACTTTATGTTCTTAGTTATATCAATTTACCTATGAATGCCCCAAGCTTATCTTTCTTTCTTTTTTGGCAGGGGTGCCAGGGATCGAACTCGGGACCTTGCGCTTGTGAGGTAGATGCTGGAACCCCGGAGCTAAATCCCCGGCCCAAGCTTATTCTTCTTTATGGCAGAGTCGTATGTAATATTCCATCATGTATAAATACCAAATTTCCTTTATCAATCCATCTGTTGTTGATGAACATATATGCTGTTTCTAAGATGTAGCTATTATAAATTATGCTGCTTTAAACATGCTATGCTTGTATCCTGTACTATGATGGTTTTAACTCTTTTGGGCAGATACCTAGAAGAGGGATAGATGGATCAAATGGAATTTCTATTTTAGTTTTTGGAGAATCTCTAATTTCTTTTAAAAAGGGAAAATAATATTATCATCCAGAATATTATAACATGACATAATGTGGTGAATATAAAGAATGTCATCCTCTGTGGAAAAATTAGGTGACTTTTAAAAATCTCAAGTATACAATTGCAATATGAACCAGAAGGTCCACTTCTAGGTAGATTTTAACGATGGAAAACACCTGCTCAAATAAAGAAATGTGCATATAAATCCATTCCAGGATGATTTAAAATGGCTCAAATGCGGGAAATATCTGAATTCCCATCAATGCATGAAAACATATACAGTGTGTGCACAGGCATAGTAGACTATTATCCCACCATAAAAGAAAATAAAGAGTCAAAAATAAGGAAGGAGGAAATGAGAAATACAAGAAAGGAAAAAGGGAAAGTAGGGGAAAAGAAAGGAAAAAAAGAAGAACAAAGTGGAAAAAATAATGGAAGAGAGAAGGAATAAAAAAGGAGATAGAGGAGATGGGGTTGAATGAAGAAAGTAAAGAAAAAAGATCTTAGGGTTGCTCTAGGAATGACATTACTATGCATAAAATGAGCAAAGTCCCCTCAGAGCATAATTTTCATATTGAAAATTCAAGCACTGTCTTTACAAAATGTAGTATAACAATGCTCAAAAGGTACACTCTGTGGCAGTTAGCAGGGTAATAATCCATCTTAATGTTGGTCTCCTCTTTTGAGAAATGGGGTGAATGAGAGCAAATATTTCAGAGAGGCATTCAGGATTAAATGAAGCCAAATATCTAAAATCAATTAGCACTGACCTCATATGGTAAGTAATTTAACTTGATGATTGAGTTATTGTCATTACATTTCTTCCAAGTAACACAAGAACAAAATCGAATTAAGGTGAAGAACATTAACATTAAAGAGTATATTTTTTATATAATAATTGCATATAATCATTGAGTACAATATGATGTTTTGATAAATGTATACATTTTGCAATGATCCAATCAGACTAATTAACCTATACATCACCTAATAATTATCATTTCATTTTAGGGAGAATATTGAAAATTATTAAGGAG
The DNA here is from genome assembly GCF_053883595.1 of Heterocephalus glaber. Taxonomy (NCBI): domain Eukaryota; kingdom Metazoa; phylum Chordata; class Mammalia; order Rodentia; family Bathyergidae; genus Heterocephalus; species Heterocephalus glaber. The sequence goes on from NW_028258185.1 coordinate 2,771,276, forward strand.
ATAACATTTGAGAACCTCATGTCAACACTGAATGTTAGGTACTCTAAACACGTAATTAGAAATAGCACAAAAACTTACAAGTAAACAGATCAAAGATAAAATGTTAAGAGACATGTGAGGGGAAGAAAGAGATTTTAAAAATTAGAGAGCTGAAAAGGAGAAACAAATGCAAAAACCATATATACAAATGTCATTCACAAGTATGCAAAAAATAGAAAAACAACACATAGGTTTTGGAAAAGACAAAGAACCAGGTTATTAAATTTCCAAATATTTGTCTTAGAGACATATAGAATCCCATTAAATTTTAAAGTTATTGGTCCATTAAGGACAAGAGGCTGTTCTGAGGTGTCTTTCCAGGGCCCCCTTCACATCCTTGTTCCACAGGCTGAAGATGAAGGGGTTCAGCATGGGAGTCAGCAGAGTGTACACCACAGAGGTGATCGTGCTTGCCTGAGAAGATTGTGTAAATGTAAAACTAAGGTATTCCACAAAGTTTGTCCCATAGTACAAGGAGAATATACACCCACGAGACCCACAGGTAGAAAATGCCTTCAACTTGCTTGCAGAAGAGGAAATATGCATTAAAGTGGAGACAATCTGAGAGTAAGAGAACAGGATCTCCAGTGATAGGAAACACACCCAGCAGCAGAGTTATTACATAAAAGATAACTTTATTTGATTTGGGTATCAGAGCTGGCCACTTTGGGGAGTGGAGGCAGATTTCAAAAGACATGCAAATTCCTGTACCTCTGTTGAAAATCAGATGCATAATCAGTAGAAGGTGGAAGAGGGCATCCCAGAGGATTAAATCAATGCAATGGAGACTAAGAGAATGATAAAAAAAATTAATAAATCAAAGAGTTGATTTTTTGAAAGAATAAATAAAATCAATAAACCTTTAGCCAACCTTATCAAAAAAGGAAAGAAAAGGCACAAATCCATGCAATTAAAATGAAAAATGTGAAGTTCCAAAAGACCCAGCAGAAATCCAGATGATCCTCAATACCTACTTTGAAAACTTGTATTCTAATAAAATGGAAAACAGAAGAAATGGACAGATTTTCTAGATACATAGGAATTGCCAAAGTTAAATGAAGAAGATATAGAAATTCTAAACACCCCAATTACGTGTGAAATTGAAAATGTAATAAAATATTTACCAACAAAGAAAAGCCCAGGTCCTGATGGCTTCACTGCTGATTCTACAAGACATTTAAAGAAGAACTATCACCATTACTCTTTAAACTCATCAAGGAAATTGAAAGGAAAGCAATACTTCCAAATTCATTCCTGGAAGAAAGTATTACTTTGATTCCCAAACCAGGGAATGACTCAACCCAAAAAGAGAACTATAGAACAATCTCCCTAATGACCATAGATGAAAAAATCCTCAACAAGATACTGGCAAACAGAATACAGAGGGTCATCAAGAAGATCATACACCCTGACCAAGTTGGATTTATCCTAGGGATGCAAGGATGGTTCAACATACATAAATCAATAAATGTAATACACTATATTAACAGAGTCAAGGACAAAAACCATATGATCATCTCAATAGATGCAGAAAAGGCATTTGACAAAATCCAGCACCCATTCTTGATAAAAACTCTACAGAAAATTGGAATAGAAGGGCTTTATCTCAAGCTGATTAAGGCTATCTCTGGAAAACCAACAGCCAACATCATGCTAAATTGTCAAAAACTGAAAACATTCACACTAAAAACAGGAAAAAGACAAGGATGCCCACTATCACCACTCCTGTTCAATGTAGTTCTGGAAACATTAGTCACAGCAATTAGAAAAGAGAAAGAAATAAAAGGAATAAAGACAGGAAAGGAAGAAGTGAAACTGTCATTATTTGCTGATGATATGATACTTTACATAGAAGACACAACATAATTAGCCAAAAGACTTCTAGACTTAATTGACAGATTCAGTAGAGTAGCTGGACATAAGGTCAACACTCAAATACAATAGCCTTCTTATACACAAATAGTACACTCACTGAGAGAGAAATTAGGGAAACAATTCCTTTTACAATAGCATCTAAAAAAATGAAATATCTAGGAATCAACCTAACAAAGAAGCAAAAGACCTTACACTGAAAACTATAGCAGTCTGAAAAAGGAGATGGAGGAGGATATAAGAAAATGGAAAGACATCCCTTTTTCCTGGGTAGAAAGAACCAATAGAGTGAAAATGGCCACACTTCCAAAACTACTATATAGATTCAATGCAATCCTAATTGAAATTCCAACAATATACTTCATGGAACTAGAGAAAACGATCTAAAAATTCATTTGGAACCAGAAGAGACCTAGAACAGCAAAAGCAACAGAGACATGGCTGGGAGTATCACAATCCCCAACTTGAAACTATACTACAAAGCCATTGTGATAAAAACAGCATGGTACTGGCAAAAAATAGACCCATGGATCAGTGAAATAGATTAGAAGATGTAGAAACAACATCAGACATACTCAGCCACCTCATCTTTGACAAAGGAGCCAACCACCATCATTGGACGAAAGATAGCCTATTGAATAAATGGTGTTGGAAAAACTGGATTTCAATCTGCCAGAGATTAAAACTAGACCCATGCCTATCACCACACACTAAACTAATACTGAAGGGCATTAAAGATCTAAATATCAACACAGGAACATTAAATTTGCTGGAAGATAAGTTAAGTAGTACTCTTGAAGACATTGGCATAGGAAAAGACTTTATGAACAAAACCTCAGTAGCATGGGAACTACCACAAAGAATCAACAACTAAGATCTCATCTTATTAAAAAGATTCTGCACTGCAAGAGAAACCACCAACAGAGCTAAGAGGCAGTCTACAATGTGGGAATAAATTTTAGCAGCTTTACCTCTGACAAAGGACTACTATCTAGAATATATAAAGAACTGAAAAAAATCAGACCCCCCCCAAATTCAAAGACCCAATTCAAAAATGGGCATCTGAAATGAACAGACATTTCTCAAAGAAGTAAAAGCAGCAAATAAACATATGAAATAATGTTCAACATCACTCTTCATTCGAGAGATGCAGATGAAAACAATACTGATATTCCACTTCACTCCAGAAAGAATGGCTGCTACCAAAAAATCAATCAATAACAAATGCTGCCGGTGGTGTGGGGAGTAAGGAACCCTTCTCCATTGTTGTTGGGAGTGCAGACTGGTGAAACCATTGTGGAAATCAGTTTGGAGAGACTTCAAAGAACTAGGGCTAGAGGTCCCATTTGATCCAGCTATTCCCCTACCAGGCATCTTTTCCAAAGAATTAAAAGAATCATAACACAGAGATATATGTGCACCCATGTTTATAGGGGTCTGTTGTGACTTCCCCTTTTTCCTTCTTAATTGCATGGATTTGAGCCTTTTCTTTCCTTGTTTTGATAAGGTTGGCTAAAGGTTTATCGATTTTATTTATTCTTTCAAAAAACCAACTCTGATTCAATATTTTTTAAATTAATTTTATTGGTACATTTTATTGGTACACTTTAGGTATACAATTTGTTTGCATTTATCATTGGGTGCTTGTACCTGTACATGATATATCTTGGTTCTTATTTTTTACCCCATTACTTGTGCGGGGTGAAGGGCACACAGGTAATTATTTAATAATTTTTTTTATCATTCTCTTAGTCTCCATTGCATTGATTTCTGCTCTGATCTTTATAATTTCCTCTCTTGTGCGAGCTTTGTGTTTGTTATTCTCTTCTTTTTCTGAGAGTTTGAGGTTCTGCATTAGGTTATTGATCTGAGGTCTCTCTGTTTTCCTAATATGGGCATTCACTGCTATGAATTTCCCGCATAGAACTGCTGTCATTGTGTCTCATAGATTCCTGTATGTTGTACTGGCATTATCATTTACTTGTAGAAACTGTCTAATTTCTTCTTTAATTTTCTCTGTGAACCATTGGTTGCTCAGGAGTGTGTTATTCAATTTCCAGGCATTTGTGTGAATTTTGCAGTTTCTTATGTTTTTATGTCCAATTTTATTGCACTAGGGTCTGATAATATACAGGGGATAATTTCAATTCTTTTACATTGACTTACACATGTCAGATGAGCTAGAATGTGGTGTATTTTGGAGAATGACTCATGTGCAGCTGCAAAGAATGTGTATTCTGATTTTGTGGGGTAGAACACTCTGTAAATATCTATTAAGTCCATTTGTTCAATAGCTTGGTTCAGTTCTGGAATTTCTTTGTTAATTTTTTGTCTAGATGATCTGTCTATTTGTGATAGTGGGGTATTGAGGTTCACTACTACAAATATATCAGTGTTTATTTGGTTTTTCATGTCCATTAATATTTGTTTTGTGTAGTTGGGGGCATTCATATTTGTTGCATATATATTTAGGATTGTCATCTCTTCCTCTTGGATTGTTCCCTTCAAAGGGATATAGTAACCATCTTTGTCTCTCTTAGTTTTGGTTTGAAATCTATTTTGTCTGCAAATAAGATTGCTACTCCTGCTTTTTTCTGGGTTCCTGTCACGTGGAAAGCTGTTTTCCATCCTTTTACTTTCTGTCTATGAATTTCTTTATGAGTTAGGTGTGTGTTTCTTGTATACATAATATTGCTGGATTTTGCTTCTTATTCCATTCTACCAGTCTATTTCTTTTGATTGGTGAATTGAGGTCATTAACATTGATTGTTATAAGTGATAGGTATTAACTCATCCTTGTCATGATGTTTTACTGTTGTTGGCTCTTATTTATCTTTCCCCCTTTCCTTTTAGTTTCTTACCTTTGCCTGGGGGCTTCCCTCTGTTGAGCCTCATGGAGTTGTGACCTTCATTGGCTTTTTCTAGAATATTTCTTAGAATTGGTTGGAGTGCTGGTTTGGTGTTCATGAAATTTCTCAGGTGTTCTTTTTCATGGAAGTATCCAGTTTCTCCATCGATTTTGAAAGATAATTTTGCAGGACACAACAATCTAGGTTGGAAGTTATTTTCTTTTAGGGCTCAAAATACTTGACTCCAGGCTCTCCTTGAGTTGAGGGTTTGTGTTGAGAAGTCTGCTGTGATTCTGATGGGATTTCCTTTATAGGTGATTTGTTTCTTTTCTCTAACTGCCTGTAGGATTTTGTTCTTCTGTTGAGTTTTTGGCATCTTGACTATTGTATGTCTAGGTGTAGATATTTTTTTTTGATTATGGCTAGATGGAGTTCTCTGTGCCTCACTTATCTGTATGCCCAATTCTCCACCTCTGTCTGGGAAGTTTTCTACTATTACTTCTGTGAACTTCAGGTTTTTTTTTTATGTCAATTGTACTTTCTCCTGTTTTTTCATAGACTCCTATCAGTCCTATGGTATTCTTCTTTGCATCATCTAGCAGCTGCTGAATTGATTTCTCATGGTCCCTTATTATTTTTAAGAAATCTCTGTTTTCCTGGTCCTTAACTGCAATCCTGTCTTCTATATCTAACATTCTATCTTCAGATTCTCTTAATCTGCTCTGCATGCTTTCAAAGGAGTTTTAATCTCCTGAATATCTACTTGAATCTGTTTCATGGATTCCATTTCTTTCTTTTGTTCGGTGATCATGATTTCCATTTCTTTCTTATGCTGGGGATTCATGGCTTCCACCATGCTTCTGACCTCATCTATTTTCTTTGCCATTTTCTGTTCTAGAGCCTCTAGTCATGTCTTTCACTCTGCTTGCCATCTCTGTAGTTATCTGGGAGATTCTTTCTGCTTTGAATTTTTCTAGAGCCTCATTCATCTGTTTTGTTACTTCCTGTGCTATCAGTTCAGGGTGTCCAAGTGGTTGATTATCAGACTTTTCCACCTCATTTCCCCCAGAAGTTGCCTTTTGTGGGATGGAAGTCTGAGTTTTTAACTTACTTAAATGTCTTCTCATTTTTGTTTTTGGTACTGTTCTTGGTTTAGTTCCTGGGGTGATATTTTGAGGTTGTTTATTGTAAGTATCTTTGTTGATGTATTTAGAATCCTTATGTAATGAATGATTGCTTCTCAGAGGTATCTTTCAAATATAGCTGGTCTTTAGATTTTGAGTCTCTAATGGCTCTGAAGCTATCTCATTTTCATTATACCAGGAAGGACAACTGCTTAGATCAATCACAATACCTTAGCCCAAGAGATGCAATCAGCAACACCATAGCATCAAATACATCTTAGAGAATGACAATTTGTGGTAGTTATTAATCTATCACCTTTAAAAATGAAGGGCCTCCTTCAGAGTATGATTCGGGTGTCACAATAGACGATGTGGGCAGTAGTGTGCAATTATAAGTCAATGAGTCTCAGTAAGCTAATCCCAGACCTGTGAGATTCAGGCAGATTTCTGGCTGCATGTCCCAATTTGAGCTCCCTGTCCTCCTGAAGGGTTGCACTATGTAATGTTCTATTGCAGGTTACATCTGCCTTTCCCCTGAAGACAGTCCAGGTTCTGATGGGAGCTGATGATCCCTCCTACTAAACAAGCATGGTTGCCTGGTGTGCCTTTATTGCAGAGATTCTCTTCACTTTTCCAGTGGACTTCTTTTCATCAGGGAGCCTGAGAGGGGCCCTCTGTTGTTCATTTCTGCAGCTCAGGACAATGGCTTTTATGTCCCCCTGTGGCTCTGCAATATGGAACCAAGTAGCTGCATAACCAGAAGGCCAGAGGCGGGGTGGGGGAGGCCTGTTGTTGGAGGCACTGGCACAGCCAAGCTAGTGGCTGGTGGACATGCCTGGGGGTCCTATTCACCCTGTCTTGGTCACAAGCTGGTGGAGCAAGTCAGAGGAAGCAGGTCCCAGTCAGGCTGCAAATGCTTGGCCCCACTTGGCCCCGCTTGGCCCTGCTTGGCCAAGCTGGTGGTTGGTGGCCATGCCAGGGGGGAGGGGTGGTGTCTTGGTCACAAGCCTGTCTTGGTCAAAAGCTGGTGGAGGAAGCCAGAGGAAGCAGGTCCCAGTCAGGCTGCAACAAAATCACATTTGTTGATCCTCGATGTTATTCCCTGAATGACTGGAGTACTAGTCAGGAAGATTTTGCCTTTGCCTATGGATTCAAGTGTTTTCCCCAGATTTCTTCTAAACAATTCAAAGCTTCTGGTTTCACATCAAGGTCTTTGATCCCTGAGTTATGTTCTTAAACATTTTCCAGTTTTATAAGTAGGAATTTAAAATACCTTGATATTACTTCTTATTTTGAGATTGAGTGAAGTGATACAAGACTGGAAAAAGATATGGTCTTCCATGAGAATATATTCGAGGAGGCTGTACAAAATTACCATGTGTGCACTTCTGTGACATTTTCCTGTGATTCATGGTTATCTTTCCTGTAGTAGATGCAGCATCTGCCATTCTTTGCTATCCACTACCAAATACCAAAACTCCCAAAGTGAGGCACAGTGAGCAAGACACATTATCCAGCAGTGGCATGGATGTGGAGTGGCTGACTGCCTCATCAGCACCATGAGCTGCTATGATTCAACAACCAAAACACCCTGTGTCTGTAACCAGATCAATTCAAATAAGGCTTCACTGTTTTCAATCTACCAGTCTGGGATACACTGCACAAACATGCTGTCCTCATTCCTTTTCTGTAAGATAACAGTGTGGGAGCATATAGCTTATAGAAGATCATGCAGTTGAAATGAAATTAGCAACATGTAACATGTAGCTCATAGCCTGGCATTTTGGAAGCACTGAGAATTAGTTGACAGTGTAATTTTGGTGCCGTTTTCCTTCTTCTTCTCTGGTGCTCTTTCTGCTCCTCTTCCTCCTGCTCAATCCCCTTCTCCTCGTCCTCATGTACTTGACCTGCTACATCTTCTCTTCCTAATAACCTTGATACACATTTAAGGCAACTAAGGAAAGAGATTGAAGAGATTTATTCACTGGGTTCATGATTGACATAATTATGGGAAAGAGAACCAGGGTAAAAGGAGATCAAAAACTTGACTGAGCATCAGGGAACTCATACACAACCACATACCTAAACTTCATATTCCTCTTTGCTGCAATGGACATTAATATATTTCCTGATTATAGCCAGTCCCAGCACCCAGAAGGAAGCTCCCCTGCTGCCATTCAAAGCTCATAGGGCAGAGAATGTGAGCCAAGTGGGCGCCAGAAGCACTCCACCCATGGAAATGAGAAAACACGTAAACAAGCCTCAAAAATAGAGTTCCAGATCACCTACAGCAACCCAAAGGGAAGCAAGATGCAACAATGTGATACTCAAACACCTGGACTCTCTGAACTGGCAACAAAAGAGAATCTGTGAAAAATGAAATCAGAAATAATTACTCAGATAACAGCAAAGATTGTGCTCATATTGCAAGACATGATTAATAAATCTAGAAAGGACACAGATAAAAAAATAGAGGATCTGAGAAACATGATGGAATCCCAACATAGGAAATAAATGGAATCCATAAAACAGATACAAACAGATTTCCAGGAGATTAAAAACCCCATCGAAAGTCTCCACAGCAGAATGAACCAATGTGAGGATAGACTTTCACAAACAGAAGATAAGATTGCAATTAGTGGCCAGCAAAAGAAAAATTGCTTTAAAATTGTAAGGGAACATGAGAAATCAATCCAGCAGCTGCTAGATGATGCAAAGAAGAATAACATAAGACAGATTGGAGTCAATGAAGAAAGAGGAGAGAGTGCAGATGACATAAAAAAACTGTTCACAGAAGTGATTGCAGAAAAGTTCCCAAGCAGGGGAAAAGAACTTGACATACACATAAGTGAGGCATATAGCACTCCAGCTAGCCTTAATCAAAAAATACCTACACATAGGCACATAATATTTAGGATTGCAGAAACCCAAAAGAAGAACAAAATTCTACAAGCAGTGAGAGAAAAGAAACAAATCACATACAAAGGAAAGCCCATCAGAATCTCAGCAGATTTGTCAATGAAAACCCTTAAGGCAAGAAGAGCTTGGAGTGATGTATTTCAAGCCCTAACGGAAAACAGCCTCCAACCCAGATTGATGTATCCTGCAAAATTATCTTTCAAAATTGATGGAGAAATAAGATACTTTCATGATAAAGAGCACCTCAGAATTGCTTCTTGGCCTTTTGTCTAAGATCAAGTGTAGAGCACCTCAAGAACTTCATGAATACCAAACCAGCACTCAAAAACATTTTAGACAATACCCTAGGAAAAGACAATGAGGACCACAACCTCAGGAAACCCAGCAGAATGAATCCATTGGGCATGACAAATTAAACGCAAAGGGGGAGAATCCAAAAAAAAGAAAAGGTCATAACAAGGCTTTTAAAACTTTTAACTTCATCTCCCTAATGAGTGTATAATTCAATCTTACTATTGTACTGATTAGTATTTTTCTGATTCTAGAGTTGCACACCATTCCTTGTGCTATACTTGCTATTTATCATCTTCTTTTGTCTACATTTTAATTGGGTTGTCTATTAATGAGCTCTAAGAATTCTTTATATATTCTGGTCATAGGTTATATGCATTGTAAATATGGTCCTCTTAAGGACTAATTTTCATTTTAGTGATGTCATTGAAAGTTGTAAATTTTGATGGAATCTCATTTATCAATTTTCTTTTATACATCATGTTTTTGTATCCTAGGTAGATCTGGCCCACCCAAAATTCATAAACATTTCCCTTATAATTTCTTCTTAAAGTTTTATAATTTTAGGCTTTCATATTTAGGTACATAGATCCCTTCAAGTTATTTTTATGTATGGAAATAAATGGCTGAGGTTAATTTTTTATATATGGATACCAGGTGTTCTAGTGCCATTTGCTGAAAACACTCTCTCTTCCTCAACTCTTGAATCGAATTTATATTCTATAAAATGCTAATGTTAAATAATCTTTCAAAACTCAGTGGACCATATATGTGTGGTTCTATTTCTAGATTCTCTGTTTTATTCAAATGATCTATATGTCTTTCCTTACACCAACACTGCCTTGATTACTGTAGCTTTAGAAGAAGTCTTAAAATTAGGTACTAAATGTCTTCCAACACTGTTTTTGTTTTTGTTTTTGCTTTTGTTTTTAACTTTTCTAGGTCCTTTGTACTCCTACATAACTTTTAAATTTCAATATCCAATTCTTCATTTATATCAAATATACACAGACCTGAATTTTTATATATACCTTGCGTTTTCTAATCCTGCTAAATTCAAGTACAAGTTCTAGGGGCTCCTAGAGATTTCTTAGTATTTTCTCTGTAGATGATCATTTCAACTACATATAAAGATTTTACTTTTGCCATGCCAATCCTATCCTAGTTGTGTCATTTTATTGCCAGACTATTTTGGTGGGGACTAGAATTCAAAGTTTAATGGACAGATAAAGAGTAAGCATATCTGCCCTTGTTCCCCACCTTAAGGAGAAAGTATTGTATCTTCTCCATTCATATAAGGTGTTCTCGCTGGAAGTATGGAGTACATGTCTTTAATCAGTTGAGAAGCTTCTGTTCTACTTCTAGTCTCCTGATAGCTTTTACCATGAACAGCTGTAGAATTTAGTCCAATATTTTTTCTCCAACTAGTGACAGGATCATATGGCTTTTTCTTTTCCTCTGTTAAAATGATGACTTTTGGGGATGAATCTTCCAATGCTGAACCAACACAGCCATCCCTATAACAAAACCACTTTCTACATCCTGCCAGATCTGACTTCCAATAGTTTGTTTTGTTAAACAAATTTCTATCAATGTTCATATTTTTTCTTCTATTATCTTTATCCAGTTTTAGGATTAGCAGAATGTTGATTTCCTAAAATGAGTGAAGTGTTCTTTCTTTTTCTGCTTTAATTGTTCGATATAATTTATCAGTTAAAATGTTTATGAGCCTGCTGTTGTCATATAGGTAGGTTTTCAAGCTAGGAATATACTTTCTTTAATAGGTGCTATTCAAATTTTATATTTCCTCCAGAGTTAGTTTCATTAATTTGTCTTCCAAGGTACTTAGAAGTTGTCAAATTTATTTCAAAAAAGATTTTTGTAATATGCTTTCTATATCCTTTTAAATTCTGTAAAATCTGTGGTAATGTCTCCTAGATCTTAATGTTGTAATTTAAAAAATGTACAACTGATATTGTGTAACAGGAAGTAAAGGTCTAAAAGAACAGGGGAATTGGGAGGGGTAGGGGAAGAGAAAAAAGGGAAAGGAAAAAATATGAGAAGAGGAAAAATATGGAAACAAGGTCTTTGCAAATAGGGAAGGGTGGAGGGGGTGAAGGGAAGCAAGGGAAGGGGAAAAAATAAGAACCAAGAGACTCATGTAATAGTACAAGGTCCCAATGATGAATGTAACTGTATTTTATACCTAAAATGTACCAATAAAGTTAATGGGGGAAAAATATATATATTTTCTGATTAGATAAGGTGTCATGTAAGCCTTCATTATGAGGAAGCAGTGCATCTGAAAGTTGTTCTTCTATCCTTCATCTCCATCTGCACTTACTGGTCTTGTTATAGGACCAGGAGATTTGGGCCTACAGAGATGTACCACATTATGAATTAAATGGAATCCTTTATTATAAGCTGGTTGATCCAGAGTGGCTCATGCCAAAAAGACTTTGGACAAAGGAAAGACAGTTTGCAAGGACCTATTAAGGGCTCTTCTATTTGTATTGTGTGAGAACTCCAAAAAAAAATATGTGATATAATGGTTGGAAATCCAACCATTGATATATACATGAGCAATTTTCAATAAATCACATTTTCCCATTAAAAGTCTAGTCTTTTTCTGCTATATTATCTTACATTCAACAAATACATTTTAAAATATCTGCAAGTTATGTCTAATAATAATTCTCTCCTGATTGCTGACCATGAAATTAGCAAGTTTATTGATAAATATTGAAGTGGTATTGGAGGTAGAACAATGTGAAATTATGTCATATTCTGTAATATTCCTCAGGCTTATTCCCAGGTAGTTTATCTCCACATTCTCTTTATGTATCTTTTTCTGTTTTTATGATCATGGAAGTAATTGTGTCATGATCTCTGACTTTTTTGTTTTTGTAGATGTTGTTAAATGGACTCATATGGCCCAGGTGTACATGACAGAGACACAGTTAAGAGATTTTGTTGCTCAGGAATATTTGTAAAATTATTTTAGTGTCAGATAATATAGTAGATGACTGACTTTTTAATGGGATAAAATATGATTAGTAGAAAAATTTCTCATGTATCAATTGTTGGAATTCAAAGAACTATCCTCCACATATGCTTTCTGGAATTCTCACTTGCATGACATAAAGAGAGCAACAAGAATTTTGAAAAGAGTGTAATAATAATAAAAACACAATTCAAATAATGCCTTTTTTCCTTTAATGAAGTGTATCTCTAGTTCTATGGGAAAATATGCAACCAAGAAAGCACCAGTTCTGTGGAAGCCACAGAGATTAGCCTCTGTTTTTGTAAAACAGTGCAAATTCCAACAATGTTTAACAGATATTTTATTGTTCATATTTTTGTGCACTAGGCTAGGTACAGGTCATGATAGCAGTTCAGGGTGTTGTAGTTACTCTCATCCACCTCCTTGTTCTTATCTTTACCTCAACAATCCTTTTAGACTGCCTAGGAAACAATTTACAGGGGATTAGCTTCTGCTGTTGTCAGTGAGATATCTATGAGAAGTAGAAGTAAAGAGTTTGGAAAGCAAATTTTAAATGAGTTTTGCAGTACATTCACCACAATCAAAACCACACACTTCACAGTTCTTGTAGTACAAACATCAAATATTACAATCTCCCCAACTGGCTATTAAAGTAGTCATGTTTGTTCTTTAGATGAATTAACTATTACTCTAAGAGTCTTTTGCATATCAGTAGGCTCTCTCTGCCATTACTGGTTTATGGTACTTTACTGCTGTGTCATGACCAATCAGTACAGATCCCAAGACCAGTTCTCCAAGCCTGGTGAGCTTTGAAGCCTCAGTTACAATTTTCAGGATTTCTATGAATAAAAAGTCAGACAAGGGCATCCTGATGCAGCCATCAGTGGAATAGGAAGCACAGATAAGAAGCCAACTATATTTCAATAATCAAATGAAGTGCTGGAGGGACAGGCTTATTATTAATTATGACATGATCATGGAGTATAATGCTCAAAGCTCATAATTATTCAAATGTGTACCTGTTGTCCAATCTCTAAGAACTTCATAAAACTGAAGAAGAGAGACAAAAGGAAAAATAATATCCATAAGTATATTTGATGTCCCACCATAGTTAGTAGGTGATAGATCACCCAGCCCGAAGATGTCTCCCTTCCCCCCCAAGTCAGCCTTCTTCTTTCCATAATCTATCACATTCCACCCCTCCGCTGACCCTGTACAAAACAGAAGCCTCCAGGTCACCTAGCCTGCACCCAATACTTTTTTTCCCCATTAAGTTTATTGGTACACTTTAGGTATATAATACATTTACATACATCATTTGGATCTTGTACCATTACATGATTACCTTGGTTTTTATTTTTTTTCCCTTCCCCTGCCCTCCCTTAACCCCCTCTACCCTTCCATATTTGCAAAGATTTTGATTCCACATTTTTCCTTTTCTCATGTTTTCCCCTTCTTTCCTTTCCACTACCTCTCCCCCTTCCCCTGCTCCTTTAGACCTTTACTTCCTATTACATAATATCAATTATACATTTTTTAAAATTAAAATATCAAGACCCAGGAGAAATTACCACAGATTTTACAGAATTTGAAAGGATATAGAAAGCATATTTCAAAAATTTGTTTTGAAATAAATGACAACTTCTAAGAAGTACCTTGGAAGACAAATTAATGAAACTAACTCTGAAGGAAATATAAAATTTGAATAGCACCTATTGAAGAAAGTATATTTTTAGCTTGAAAACCTACCTATATTACAACAACAGGCTCATATACAGTTTAACTGATAAATTATAACAAACATTTAAAGCATAAAAAAAAGGGACACTTCTCCCTTCATTTTAGGAAATCAACACTGTGATAATCCTAAAACTGGATAAATATAATAGAAGAAAAAAGTATGAACATAGATAGAAATTTGTTTAACAAAACAAATTGTTAGAAGTCAGATCTGGCAGTATGTAGAAAGTGATTTTGTTATAGGGATGGCAGTGTTAGTTCACCATTGGAAGATCTATCCCCAAAAGTCATTTTAACAGAGGAAAAGAAAAAGCCATATGATCCTGTCACTAGTTGGAGAAAAAGCAATGGACTAAATTCTACAGCTGTTCATGGTAAAAGCTATGAGGAGACTAGAAGTAGAACAGAACCTTCTCAACAGATTAAAGACATGTACTCCATACTTCCAGTGAGAATGCCTTATATGAATGGAGAAGATACAATGCTTTCTCCCTGAGGTGGGGAACAAGGACAGATATGCCTACTCTGCATCTGTCCATTGAACTTTGAAACCTAGTCCCCACCAAAATAGTCTGGCAATAAAATGACACAACTAGGATAGGATTGGCATGGCAGAAGCAAAATCTTTACATGTAGATGAAATGATCATCTACAGAGAAAGTACTATGAAATCTCTAGTAGCCCCTAGAACTTGTATTTGAACTTAGCAGAATTAGAAAACACAAGGTATATATACAAATTCAGGTCTATGTATACTTTCTATAAATGAAGAATTGGATATTGAAATTTAAAAGTTATGTAGGAGTACAAAGAACCTAGAAAAGTTAAAAACAAAAGCAAAAACAAAAACAGTGTTGGAAGACATTTAGTACATAATTTTAAGACTTCTTCTAAAGCTACGGTAATCAAGGCAGTGTTGGTGTAAGGAAAGACATATAGATCATTTGAATAAAACAGAGAATCTAGAAATAGAACCACACATATATGGTCCACTGAGTTTTGAAAGAATATTTATTATTATCATTTTATAGAATAAAACTCAATTCAAGAACTGAGGAAAAGATAGTGTTTTCAGCAAACAGCACTAGAACACCCAGTATCCATATATAAAAAATTAAGCTCCACCATTTACTTCCATACATAAAAATAACATGAAAGGATCTATGAAACTAAATATGAAAGCCTAAAAGTATAAAACTTTAGGAAGAAATTATAAGGGAAAAAGTGTATGAATTTAGGGTAGGCAAGAACTTCCTAGGATACAAAAAAAATGATGTATAAAAGAAAAAAATTGATAAATGAGATTCCATCAAAATTTAAAACTTTATATGACATCATTAAAATGAAAAGTAGTCCTTAAACAGACCATATTTACAATGCATATAACCTATGACCAGAATATATAAAGAACTCTTACAGATCATTAATAGACAACCCAATTGAAATGTAGACATAAGAAGATGATAAATAGCAAGTATAGCACAAGGAAATGTGTGCAACTCTAGAATCAGAAAAATACTAACCAGTACAATAACAAGATTGAATTATACACTCATTAGGGAGATGAAGTTAAAAGTTTTAAAAACTTTGTCATGAATTTTTCTTTTTGTTGGATTCTCCCCCTTTGCATTTAATTTTTCACACCCAACAGATTCATTCTGCTGGGCTTCCTGGGGTTGAGATCCTCATTGTCTTTTCCTAGGGTATTGTCTAAAATGTTTTTGAGTGCTGGTTTGGTATTCATGAAGTTCCTCAGGTGCTTTTTATCGTAAAAGTATCTTATTTCTCCTTCAATTTTGAAAGAGAGTTTTGCAGGGTACATCAATATGGGTTAGAGGCTGTTTTCCTTTAGGGCTTGAAATACATCACTCCAAGCTCTTCTTACCTTGAGGGTTTGCATTGAGAAATCTGCTGTGATTCTGATGGGCTTTCCTTTGTATGTGATTTGTTTCTTTTCTCTCACTGCTTGTAGAATTTTGTTCTTCTGTTGGATTTCTGGAATCCTAACTATTATATGCCTATGTGTAGATTTTTTTTGATCAAGGCTAGCTGGAGTCCTATATGCCTCACTTATGTGTATGTCAAGTTCTTTTCCCCTGCTTGGGAACTTTTCTGCCATCACTTCTGAGAACAGGTTTTTTTTATGTCATCTACACTTTCTCCTCTTTCTTCATTGACTCCAATCTGTCTTATGTTATTCTTCTTTGCATCATCTAGCAGCTGCTGGATTGATTTATTGTGTTCCCTTACAATTTTAAAGCAATTTTTCTTTTGCTGGCCACTAATTGCAATCTTATCTTCTGTTTGTGAAAGTCTATCCTCACATTGGTTCATTCTGCTGTGGAGACTTTCGATGGAGTTTTTAAACTCCTGGAAATCTGTTTGCATCTGTTTTATGGATTCCATTTGTTTGCTATGTTGGGGTTCCATCATATTCCTCAGCTCCTTTCTAGATTTATTAATCATGTCTTGAACTATGAGCACAATCTTTGCTGTTATCTGAGTAATTATTTCTGATTTCATTTTTCACAGATCCTCTTTTGTTGCCAGTTCAGAGAGTCCAGGTGGCTGAGTATCACATTGTTCCATCTCATTTCCCTTTGGGGTTTCTGTAGGTGACCTGGAAGTCTGTTTTTGAGGCTTGTTTATGTGTCTTCTCATTTCCTCGGTGGTGGTGGTGGTGCTTCTGGCAACCACATGGCTCACCTTCTCTGCCCTAGGAGAGTGGATGCACCCAGTGCTTTAAAAAAGCACACTAAGCCTCCAGGGGTCATTCTCCCTTGTGTTTCAGAGGCAACCTGGGAGGTCTCTCCCCACTTCAATAAAGGCCTGTTTGGTTACTGTCCTGGTTTCAGCCCTGGATTTTTCTAACAGGAATCTTGGGTGTTTTATTCACTTATTAAATCTCTATCTTTTTAAAAAGATTCATGTATTCTTTATTTCCATTTTTCCATGATAATAGATACACAATGGAAACTTACCCTTTAACCATATTAAGTACACACTTCAGTGCCATTAATGACATGCCATTAATTACATGTTGTAAAACCATCACCATCATAAATATGCAAAAGTTTTTTTATTCATTAAATTTATTGGCACATTTTAGGTATACAGTATGATTACATTCATTCATGGGAACTTGTACCTTCATGGATATATCTTACCTCTTATTTTTTCCCATTCCCTTTCCCTCCCTTCAACCTCTCCACCCCTTCCCATGTACAAAAGCTTTGTTTCTGTTTTTTCCTTCATATTTTTTTCTTTCCCTTATTTCCTTCCCCCTGCTCTTCCTCCCTGGTTCCCTTTTCCCTTTGAATATTTTTGATGTTCACAAACTAAAACTTTGTATCCAATTTTAAAACTCAATACTCTTTCCCTACACAGTCCTTGAAGCTATCATTCTATCATGAACAATAATGCTGAATTCAGACCATTAAACTGCCAAAATAATGTGATCAAGGAGGCAGGATTTATTGGTCTTTATATTGAATTTTGGTATTTTTTTTCCAATCTTCATTTCAGTGGATGTCATATGTACTGAATTAGACTGGCCTACAGGAACACCTAATTAGGACATTTTAGCATTATTTTCCCTCAGATGGAGATGAAATGATTCAGCACAGGAATGACCACAATGTAATGAAATTATAAAGCCATTTATGGAATAATATAATGCAGGTACTTCAACATCTGTTACATAAAATAAACAAAATCAGACAGGTGAATCCTTTCTTCACATTAAGGAAGGCTTTGAAATTCTCAATGATGGAGCTCAGAATTGAAAAAAACAATTTCTTAGAAAAAGTAAGAGATGACTTAAAAGGAAAAACATGTAGTTCCAGAAAACTCAAGGCTATATAATTATTAAAGATGTCAAGCAAGTCAGGTGAGATCAAGGAATTTGGAAGTGTATCAAAGAATGAGCAATTTACATATCCTTTAAATAGGGAAATTGTAAGACAAATAAATTGTGCAGCTTGGAATACCAAAGGTGAATAAAAATGAACTCTAACTAAAAATCAATTTAGATAAATGTTCACATTGAAAGGGTAATGCAAGAGACAAGAAATGGCCACAAACCTGTCAAAGACCATCTCTGTCAAATGCATGTCATTCATACAATCAAAAGTGATGACATCATGTATCTGTGTCAAGCCACCCCCAGAGCAGCTGACTCCACAGTGATCCTGGATGTCCACAATCATCTTCAGGACCATGGTAAAAATGAAACAGTTGTCAGCTGAGGAGTGCTGGATAGGAAAGGAAACATGGGATGTAGAGTTGGAAGCCAGATCATATGGTGAGGATGAGGAGTGTTCCCAAGTCTCATGACCAGATATATAGACAGAAACAGTAAAAATAGGAAGGGCTGCAATACTCGAGCCTCAAAAAGACACATAAGATACAATTCTGAGACACTCATGAGAGTTTGTGGTTCTTTATTGTTTGATGTTTTTTTGAAATAGGAAGATGGTTGTAAAAAGAAGTACCCCAACATTCTGAACATATTTGGACTTCAAAGTATTCATATTCAAGAATTCAGACTTGAGTTCTAAAATGTGCAGCAGTGTTTTTCAGTTCTATCAAACTCAATTATTCTAAAACTCTTCCATTACAAGTTCCTCTGTTATTCATTTCCTTTTATACACAACGACCTCATAAACACTCAGGTGAACAATGGTAGAAGACCAGGAACACAGGATCTGAAAAGGAAAAGTATGTATTGTTCTCTGATTTAATTCCTACTCAAGAAACTGGAAAGTGTTTATAGATATTCCTCAGGTGTCTCTTAAAATGTTCTGATGTTTAGAAAAACCAAAAATGTTTAGTGACCAACAAAGGAGCAATTTAATTTTTTCAGTGACACAGAGCTGGGTTTAATGTCACCTAGACTCAGCATTGTGACCTCAGTTGATTTCTAATTTATACAACTGCATTGAATAAAGAGTCAATAGGTACTGGGCACTCTATTTATAATATCGTTAACATGAAGAATAAAGGTAAAAAAAGCTTTATATTATTATCAATTTTGACAGGATTAATCCTCACACAATTTATGTAAAATATCTTCTGACCTGTTCTACTGTTTTTCTATTTTGGTAATGTTACCATTTATTTTTGTCCTTATATACATGTATATTTTGTAATTGAAGTGTCATGACTCTCTCTCATTAATGATTAACCTGTCTATATCTTGTTTGACACATAAGAAGCATAAAAAATAGGGCTGTGTGTTAACCTCAGAATATTTCCTAATCACTGTGGCTTCAAAATACTCAGTGCTTTCCTCTCTGTGCATTTATTTTTTTCAAGAATGTCCTATAGACCTACAGACAAGAGAAAATTTCTCTTTTTCATGTCTATGTCATGAGTACATGGAACTATAATTCTGTGCAGCAGCATCTCCAACATTCATTTGTTCAAAGATCAAGGCTAACAATTTTCTGGAGAAGAGAAAAAAGAATCCAAAGAAACAAAAAGTGAGAGTCAGGTAAATCTTATTACTACTTTCCCTTCACTAAGACACACTGTAGAGTTTGACATCATTACAGGCCTGAAAGCCCTTTGACAGTTGCATTTTTCAATGGATCTACTTTATCTTTAATTAATGGTTTATCTTAATAAACCACAATGCCCAGTGTTTATAAAGTTCCAAACTTAGACTACATGATACATACTTTGTGGAGAAGGGAGTTGTTCTCCCCATTTCCATCAGGGAATAAGAGCACAGAGAGATGGGGACATTTACATACATTTTGCATAGGAAAGCAGAGAGGGATACAAAACAAAGATGTCCATTTTTCTCATTTCCATCCCAGGGCCCAGTCTCCTCTAATGTGATAGAAATATCATGTCCTTTATGAGATGAAATTACTTAACCCATACTCATATAAGAATTACCATAGAGTGGTTTGTGCTAAATGACCATGTACATGTTTCTCTTATCTTTCCCTGTAGTCCAGAGCAATCCTTCCTATAATAGACACAGCAAGTGACACCCCCCATTCTTCCCTGTCAGCTGCCCAAACTCCCACCATGGAGAGCACAGAGAGAACTGGATGTTGCTTCTTGCAGTGACAGGGACTTGAAGTGGCTGGTTGCATTGACAATGCACATCTATGCTATGATTCTCCAGTAAAAATGCCCTATGTCATTCCTCAAACAGATTAATTTTTAACAAGTATCATTCTCTTCTAACTAAAGCACACCAGAAACTACAAAATATGCTAGATTCCTTCTTTATCTATAAAACAATAACAATGTGGGACTGTGAAGGTGAAACGGAACAAGCTGTACATGATGAAAAGATCAAGCCCTGGCATGTTGGAAGCTCTGTAAACTGGTACCTGCTGTCATTATTTTGCTGTTTTTATATCCTTAATCATATTAATAAAACATTAGGTGTTCTAAGAAAACAAATTACAGAAACACATTTTCTGGGATCATGGACTTGATGTTGATGGGAAGTAGATCCAGGGTCCCAGGACAGCAAATAATTTTTGTGAAGGATAAGTTTGCAATAGGGACCCCCAAGAATCAACACTTCATAGTACTCTTAGCCGAAATCCTGCATATTGGTGTCCTCTTTGGCCACAAGAGCTATGATGTTTGTCTTCATGGTGATGAAATAATGCAGTAGACAGTCTTTCCTCCATCCTTAGTCTTACTCACACTTACTGGATTCCTCAGCATTTTGGCTGTGTTATGAATAAGAAAATGAAGAATCAAAGTGTCTCTCTCCACCAAGAGTCTAATGAAGGCTCAGCCCCTGTCTTTAGCATTTCAGTGAACACCATGTCAAGTAAGAGTTTCCTTGGGCAATCAAAAGCCTGCCCCAGCAAATTTGAAGAAGCACAGACAGAGGTATGGAGCCACAGAAGGGCTAGAGACATAGGTTAATCACTTACTATTATATTAACTTGAAGGACTGATGCCCAGCAGTCAGGGTTAACTAAAACATTTCATTCATCTGAATCATTAAGAAATTCTTAATGTTAACTGAGGAAGGAAAAGATTAGAAAAGGAATGTCTACATAGTTTTGGTATATTTATGTATTCAAAGGAGGTTTATGTGTACTATTCAGTTGATTTTTATTTTTTAACAAACAACTTGTATTTCCATTATTTATTGTGGTGAATATATATAACAATTAACATTTACCCATTTCTTCGGTATCATTAATTGCCCCCTCATTGAACTGCATCACAATGATGCATTTCCAAAATTTTTCATTTTCTAAAACTAAAATTGCTTATTTATTTTAATCACAGTGCATTCTTCCAGTCTCATGAACATGTCTTCTACCATTCTGGTTATGATATATGGTGAGGAATTAAAGTAATCAAACTACTAGAAATGTTCAGAAGGTAAACTTTACAGAACTAGATGTGTAGAATTGATGCCTCTTTCCATGTAAATTTTGTTCGGTTGCCTCAGATGCGGATTCTAGAATTTTCTGCTGTAGAGCTTTCTTAGGGCATTTTTAATGTCCTTATTCCTCAGGCTATAGATGAAGGGATTCAGCATAGGAGTCACAATAGTATACATTATGGAAGACACCATGCTCTTTCTGGAAGAATGTGCTAGAGTAGATTCAAGGTACATCCCAATGCTTGTTCCATAAAATAAACAAACACCTGACAGGTGAGACCCACAGGTGGAGAAAGCCTTATACTTCCCACTTGATGATGGGATTCTCAGAATGGAGGAAATGATTTTATAATAAGAGAATAATATTACTGAGATGGGGAAAAAACCGATTATGGCACCAGCAAAATAAGTGATCATGTTTTTGGTAAAGTTTTCAGTACAATCCAGCTTAAGAATTTGAGTAGGTTCACAGCAGAAGCTGGAAATTGAAACATCATAGAAATAAGTGAACTTTAAGACAATTAGATTATGCAATTGTGAGTCCATAAGGCTAAATAAAAAAGATATGAAAACAAAGAAGACACAAACACAAAAGTTCATAATGAAGGAATACTGCAGGGGTTGGCAGATGGCCACAAACCTGTCATAAGCCATCACGGTCAGAAGCATGTAATCCATACATGCAAAAAGAATAAGCAGAGACATTTGTGTCAGGCAGCCCACAAAAGAGATGACACTCTTGTGAGTTAGGATGTCCACAATCATCTTTGGAAGCGTGGTGGAAATGAAACAGATGTCAGTTAAAGACAAGTTGGAGAGGAAGAAGTACATAGGGGTGTGGAGTTGAGACTCTAAACTGACAGCCAGGATGATGAGCAGGTTCCCAAGCACCATAACCAGGTACATGAACAGGAAGATCAAACAGAGGATGGGCTGGAGATTGGGATCCTCTGAAGGTTTTGTGATATGGAATTCTAACACAGCTGTTAGATTCCAGGTATCTGTATTGTTTGGACACCTATTGAAAAGAAAAAAAAAGTATGGAAAATTAAATAAAGAAGTAGACATCCAGCACACTCTGTGGGTTTTACACTTGCATATTCACAAGTACAGAATTTCCCATGTTCTACAACTTAGGTAAAATTTTCCACTTGTACTGAACCAAAGTTTTATAAGTCTTCTATTATTTATTGCATATTACTCACCTCCTCTTGACCACACCCATCTTAGGGACTCCCGACTGAGCAATATCACAAGACCTTCTTGGAGATAAGAAGTTCATGATCTCATTAAAATAAAGCCTATTTTAATATAAATTAAAAATAAGTAATAGTTTTCCTTTTTTTAAGAAAAATCATTGTAAAGGAAATGAAGAAATACTCAAATTTTCCTTAGTTCTTTCAAAATCAAGGTTCAATGTTCCAATAATTCTAATGTTAGTAAAATTCTTACAAAAGTTTAGACCATATTATTTGCATATTCAATTAATCTTGACAGTTAACATTCATAAAAAAAAGATGTGATCCAAAACATGTGCGTATTTTGACAGTTCTCACTATGATATAGTTTGCAAACAATACAAAACAGTAAAGCCCAGAAAAAATGAATGAATACATCTGTTTCACCAGTTGTAATATGGTGCCAGTAATTATCTACTTTATATAATTATTTTATGAGTATTTTAAAGGATTGTATGATTGTATAGAATAAAGTTTTCCTGTCCCATTTATCAATATATTTATCTTGTGAAATATTGAATTATACAGATAATCTGGCCTAAAATCATATCCAGTTTGATCCAAATATCTGCTTATGAATTTCTTTGTGGTTTTCTTCCTACATCAGTGTTGGAAACAACTTCCCAAATGTATTTCCTGACATTAGAACATGGTGTTTTATTTTATTAACATTAACTGTTTTTACTATCACTAATGAATACTATGTATATTGCAATGTGAAAATTGTATGATATTTGGTTCAGATTCAAAATTTGATTTTGATTTTAATTGTAATCTGTGAACCTTTGATTCTTGATATCTCTGTATGACTCTACTGTCCACACAGCATGTCACCAAAGGCAACTATAGTCAGGAATTTTTGGATAGATCTTTTTGTTATTGTTTCCCTATTAGTATTGATTATTTTATTTATAAAGCCTTTTCTTACCTGGAAAGTACCTAAAGCTCATATATTTCCCTAAGGATGTTCTACTTTACATCATCAGTATTGATTATTCCATCTATAAAACCTTTTCTTAAGGACTTACATGAAAAATATCTAAAGCTCATCTAAGTAGCATATAACTCCTATTGCTCCTATAATCTACTTTACATCAGTGTGTGAACTTATTTTTGTGTGTGTGCAGTACATACATGTACTTCAAATGAATTAGATAATAAATAGCATTACCAGATGTGAGCCATGATTTAATTGGTCAGTTTAGTACAAAGGCAATGCTTTCAATTTTTTTATTTTTCTCTCCAGAACATGCATAAATTAAATTTCCCCCACAAAACTGTGGGTAGAGTATAATTTCTGAGTTCCTCAAATATATATTATATATATACAGTTTTCTGGGTAGTAATGAACTTCACATGTTATCTGAATTAACAACTTAGTCATTAAAACTACATCTATGTCCTCTTACTATTTGTATTTACAAATATCCCTGAAGCCCAAGTGCAAATAATCTTTTGAAAATAATTTAACAAAAACTTTCATTTTACATTAAAAATATTATTTTCATTTGACTCTAGTAGAAGAGACAATCCTCTGGGTTGGAACTCAAGAAATAAACATATTATATTAAATGTCCAGCTAAAATATTCTGAACCTTTGTTACTCTTTCCTCTGTGTGTTCATACTACCTAAGGAAAATGCAGTAAGTTTCATTGCAAGAATATGTTTACCATATAATCTAAATTTGGGAACAAGTAAATATTTGGTCACGTGGCTTCTTTCTCATAAAGGATTTCTATGTTAAGACAATGGTGAGTTTGGTGATGATTACAATTGTTAAAGTCCCTGGGACCATCAAGTAATGTGAAAACATTAATAGGTCTTAGCCCAAGGCTTAAGTTTAGACTAGTGCTTCACTTTGGAATTTTTTCTCCTTTTGGTACCCATGAAACATTGATACACGGTTTGAATAATTTGAAGTTGTCACTACAGTTAAATAGAATTATTGGACCCATATTCATGACATATTTCAAAAGAGCTATTTTACCTCATTTCTAGTCTGATGGATCATTAATGAAAGGGGTAAAAGGGCAGACAGGAAAGCACCAAATATGTTGATGACACACTGACTGACTGTGGTGAAACAAACAGTCACTGATTAATACTCATTTTTATTTTTGATATTTTCTCTGTGTCAGAGATGGTATAGGCTCTGCAGAATGAGAAGTTAAAGAGAGTTAATCATACCTCTCCTAATTCACAGTATGTTCTTATACAAGAAATAATCCATGTCATCTAAAGAAGAAAACAGAAACTTCTATTCATACCATATTTTTCTTGAAAAACATGATTAATTTTCTCTTTACTATGAGTAATAATATCTAATTTTTGCTGTGATTTTATGCTTTCCTCACATATTAATCACATGAGCAGCAGCTCTCATCTGCTCAATCCTTCCTCAATGCACTTGTCTCAAATAGTAATCATCTGGGATAGCAACACTGAGTCTCAGAGATACTAACAACCTGTTCTATTTTACAGAAGTGATACATTCAATGAGAAGAATTTAACATTACATTTTCAGTCTCTTGATGACATTCACTAATCTGTTTTTGTTTTCCAACCATCAGGAAGTAGGTAGGGCCATCATAATCACAACTATCTTTCAGGTCTTTAAATTCTTTCCTGTTTCCTGAGCAGCAACAAAATCAAAACTTGGCTTTAAGTATCATTTTCAGATTTCAGATTGATTACATGAATGAAGGCAGATGTGGACACCTGCGAGTGTATCCTAGAGAGGAAGAAAGACAGAAGCCTGTGCTGAATGAATGTGCATTCTATATGATCTTTTGTGTGATTTCAGTCCTTCTTATGCCTGTTGCAGTGGTTGTTACTGACTGATCTTCCCTGTCATTGACCAGAAACTCCTTGAAGGAAGAACATTGGAAGCAGATTGTCATTCCAGAGTGACAGAAAAGTGAAATGATTGAGTTGTCAAAGTTACTACCAGTTTAGATTGTCCTGTCCAGGCTCCCTCTATCCCTACTCCACTCTTTTATTTTATTTTATTATTTTATTTTATTTTGAATATGTGTTTTCAGCACATGCATGTTACCATCCTCTTGGGGAGTTAGTACAGATATAAAATACAGCTTGTTGATCCACTTTTATCCATTTCCTCCCTCCTGCTCTGGATAACTTCAGTGTTTTCTACCTATACTTATAGCACAAGTTAGATTAAAATGTTGTGCCACTGTCTTTTTTGTAAAGTAAATACAATGTGGCATTTATAACCTGGGAAGACTATGCAGCTGAATTGATCCACTCAACAAGTAACACAGAAATCAGCACCGGACACTCAGGGTTCTGTCAATAATGTTATGAATAGTTTTCTCACCCTGCCCCTCATCTGCATCATCACCTTCCCAAATGTTTTGGAGTGTTTAGGAAATAGTTTAATTGGATATACTTGCTACTATTGCTGACGCATTATTTCTAGGATGTAGAACCACTCTGAGAGGAAAGTAAAAATTTGAACCCACAACCCAGATCATAAACTTCACAGCCCTCATATCTGATATTATCACATTATTGCCCTCCAATCATCCTACACAAACTCTGCTTGTACTGATTAGTATTAAATAAAGCTCCAGACAGTCTTTCCTCCACCCTTCTTCATCTGCCTCAGCACTTACTGATCAGCACTGGGGTTGGTCATGATCATGGAGCATGGATCTCATATTCATCTACTGCCTGGCATCAAGTGTGGATACTGGTTCTGTCCTCAGGCTTGATGTCAATGCATCTCTTATGGGAGCTTCCCAGTGCAGAAAATCCATGGAGAAGGAGACTCATATGAAGCCAATTTCAACAGAGAAATCTCACTGAAGGGCTGAGGCGTGGGCTAATTACTATTATTTGACCTTGGAAGCTAAATGCACAGAGGTCATAATTAGCCAAATTGGCTCACGTTCTCACAAACTTTTAGGACATAGTAGTAATAATTGAGGAAGAAGAAAAAAATGAATTTCCACAAATGTTTTGCGGCTCTGTCTCAATAGAGCAAGAAACATATTATTATCATTTATTACATTTTTTAAAAATTCATTTTATATTTATTGACATTTTATTATGGCAAAATTTAAATTCCAAAGAAGAGTTTACAACTTTCAAAAGTGTTGAACATACAATTTAGTGACATTAACTACACTTCCATTGTAGAGGAACCATCACCATCATCCAACTCAAAGAATTTCTCATCTTCCAAACTGAAACTGTCTACTCATTATTTAAAAGCCCCCCATTTTTCTAACCACAACACTGGCTACCACAATTCTACTAAGTCTACCTGCCTATTTTTTCATCTTTCTTTTATTTTTCCTTTTAAATTATATTTTGGCTTTCTTATGTGACTGCATTTAAACTTATAGTCTCAGTCCTAAAATTATACTGTTCTGCTGTGAACACTTTTAATGCCCCTATTGCTCAGGCTATAAATAAAGGATTCAGCACTGGGGTGATCATGATATAATGACTGAGGTCATCAAATACTTTCTGGAAGATTACGACAGAGTTGAATCAAGGTAGAGTTGCAAAAAGGTAGGAGAAATGCTTGTTTCATAAAATGGACAAACTACCTAGTGTGGACATGACGTCTATATGAAAAATAGGACCTGTATGGGTGGAAATTTGAATGAGACTTCTGGGAATCTCACTGTAATCAAATACATAAACTTAACAGAACTGGTCCCTGAAATTTTGAACATTACCACCCTCTCATCTCCCTATCTAAACATTAATGTTTGTCCTCCTGATGAGGACACAATAGTTTCATTAATCCTTCTCCATTCTTCCTACCCCTCAGGATTTTCTGTGTCTCTTCTAGGTCATGGTTAATACAGTGGATCCCACACTCAATAACTGAATGATGGCCAGTGAAGGCTAAAGGTCTATACTTGGGACTGAAATGAATACAATTACATATAGGAGTTTCCTGCTGCTGAAAACTATGGAAGGAAGATAAACTGATATGTTGGACATGGGCCTGCAGGCTTCAAACTGAAGAGGTGGAGGATAAGGATGATGATTTACTTCATACGACCTTGGATGCTTGCTCACCAAACTCACATTTACTCACATTGGTCCATGGTAGCCTAATCCCTAAGGACAACTTAAAATAAAAAGAAGAGGAAGAAGATATTTTGGGGGTTCACAAAGGATGTGCACCCTCCATCTCAGGAGGAAGGTAAGGCATACTATGTACTGTCACTTTTTATTCATGTTTTTAAAAATGATCCATTAGTGGACCGGGATTAAGCTCAGTGGGTTCGCTGCCTGCTGCACAAGCGCAAGGACCCAAGTTCGATCCCGTTACAAAAAAAAAAAAAAAAGATCCATTAGTTTTTTATTTTATATTTTTCTTTGTGTTAAAATCTACAAAAATATACCATTGCTTCCATTTTTTCTTTTCTCATAATTTTTCTTTTCTCTTCTTTCCTTTCCCCTTTCCCTCCCATCTCCCTTACCCCTTTGGGCCTTTGCTTCCTATTTCCAATGATCAATTATTCATTTTAATCATTTTAATCCTTATTTACACTTTCAGCTTCTCACACTAGAGAAACTATTCAGTATTTACATATGCGTGTCCTATTTACTTCACTTAAGAGTATGGCCTAAATTTATTGTATACCTAAAATGTACTAATGAATGAATTTAAGCAAAAAAAAAATACCATCACCATTTTTAAGTGCAGAGTTTGGTAGTATTACTTTTAATGAGAGTTTTGGGTAACCATCACTATCATCCACCTGCAGATACTTTCTATCATCCAAAACTGACACTTTGCACCCATTTGAAAATGTTCAATTTCTCCCCCCAAATTCTGCAGGCAATCATTCGACTATGAATCATGATGAAGAATTAAAATCATCAACTTCAAAACTTCTCTGAGCAAGAAGTCAGTACTTAAACAATTCTAGGTTTTGAGGTTTGCTATTGTTTTAGACCCTATGTTCCAAGTGTTTGTGGAAGGCCCTAAGATTAAACTGCTCTCTTCTGGAGCATATTCAAGGAACCACTAATGTCTCTGTTCCTCAGCTGTAGCTAAAGGGATTCACCATAGAAACGCCCACTGTGTCAGTCATGAGGCCACTCAACTGTTCCAGGGAGAATATGATACAGCTGAACTAAGGTATACTCCAGTGCCTCTGCCAATAAACAAGCAAACAATACATGTTAGGTATGGCCAGCATATTGAAAAGGCTTTATAACTCCCACCCCATGATGAGATTTTCAGAGGGAGGAAATAATATTATAGTATGAAAAAAGTTTGAGTTAGGAGAATGACTAAATAACGTACAACAAAATACATTACTATCTTTTTAAAATTAATTTTATTGATACATTTTATGTATACAATATAATGACATTCATCATTGGAAATTTTTACTTTGATGTAATCTATCTTAGTTCTTATTTTTTCCCCATTCCCCTGCCCTCCCTTCAACCCCTTCACCATTCCCTATGTACAAAGATATTGTTTCCACTTTTTTCATTTTCTCATATTAATTCCATTACATTCTTTCTTATTGGTAATAACATCAGAACAGGAAATATTAAGTACTTGAGAAGGGCCACAGAAAAAAATGAACAATTTCCACATCCTTGAAGCAGATTATATGTAAGCAAATTAAATTATGCATCTGAGAGTGCAAAAGGCTAAGGAAAATTAATATCAAAAGCAACATGACATATAGACATGGGATCAGGATGCTTGGGTGCTTCAGTGAGCGACAGATGGCCATAGACTTATCATAGCCATCACATTCAGTAGCACATCTTCCCTACATTCAAAAGTCAGAAAACACATCTGTATCTGGAAGCCCACATAGGAGATAACTCTGCTCTGAGTTTGGATGTCCACAACCATATCTGGGACAGTGATGGAGATGAAACAGATGTCAACATGTCAATAAAGGACAGGTTGGAGAGGAAGAAGTACACTGGGGTGTGGAGGTGGGAATCAGAGCCGATGGTCAGGATGATCAGCAGGTTTTCAACCACCTTGACCAGGTATAGGGACAGAAATAGTTCCAAGAGGACAGGTTGCCATTCTTGATCTTCTGAGAGGTTCAGGAGAGAAATTCTGAGACATGTGTTAGATTTTGTGCATTAGCATTCCTTAGATACAAACTTTTTCACAAAATGAGGGTGGGAAAAGATAAGTAAATACACAACTATGTAGTACTCTATATATTTTAATTCAAATATTCACAATTAAAACATTGACATGTGAGGTCACATAATGAAAACTTATTTAATTTTTATGAAAAACATAGATAATGAAATAGTGTTGATGATAAGTAGACTGGGATATAGAAAGGAAGAGGAGGAGTGAGGCAAAGAAAAGGAAAGATATAAGTGAGAAATCAGTGAGGATATTTTTTAGTTTTGGAGAAGATAACCAAAAGAGAGATATAGCTGAGTCATATGAAGTTTTTGTATTTAGTTTTATATTTAGTTTTTAGTTTACTGATTTCTATAGTGGTTTAACTAGTTTACATTCTGACCAACAATGTAGGTTTCCCCACAACCTCATTGAATTTTTTTAGTACTTAATGAGAGCTACACTTCCTGAAATAAGATTTGTTCAAGTATTGTTCAAGTTACATTTCTCTCATGAACATTTTTATGTACTTATTTACCATTTGTACTTCTTTATTTGAGAAATAGCTCTTCATCTCAAATGCCCATTTTTGATCAGGTCTTCTATTGGGGCAGTGCTCTACTGTTTTATTTCTTTATATGTTCTAAATATTAGTCCTCTGTCTGAGGAGTAAGTGGCAAAATTATTTCCCATTATGTAGACTGTATCGTCATTCTGTTGGGGTTTTGTTTTGGCTGCACAGAAGCTTTTTAACATCATATAATCTTATTTGTTTATTCTTGGTGTTAATTCTTGTCAATTTGTATTCTGATTAGAAAGTTCTTGCCTATGCCTGTGTCTTCAAGTTTTACACAGGGTTACATGTGTCCATAGTTTATAGCAGCACAAATCATACTACATAAATCTTGGAAGTGGCCTATATCTAATGATAAATGGATAAATGATAAATTGTATTTATACATAATAGAGTACTACAGAGCCATAAAAAGAATAAATTTGAATCATTTTGGAAAATTGATGTACTTTGAGGGCATAATGCTAAGTGAAAAAAATCAGATTGAGAAAGTTAAATTTAATATGGTTTCTCATATATGAGAAACCAAAAATATAAATAATTTGAAGATCAAAGAAAATACAGATGATAAGAAACAGGGAGGTATATTGGGAGAGATATGAAGTGTATCTGTCATGGGGGAGAAGGAAGGGTAGGGAGGGAAAAGGGAAGTAAAAATGATTAAGACTTGATGTAAATATGTAACAAGATGAACACAATTATTATGCATCACAAATATATACTAGTGAAAATAGTGAAAAAATCATGTAATAAGAAAATAAAGATCAAAGCAAATGAAGGAAAGAGAAAAGATAAGGACTTTGGTGGTATTTTTATATCTTGAATGGGGGAATAGGGCATTGGGAAGTTATTTGTGGGGGCAAGAAAAAGGGAGAAGCAGGAGGAAAGTATAATGGGAGACTGAAGGATGCACTAAGAAGGCCAGATCAATGAGTTTTCTAATAGAAAACTTGTGTTTGAATCTTCCACACAATTTTGAGTACTGGGGATTGAACTCGGGATCTTGCACTTGTGAGGCAGGCAGCAGAACCACTGAGTTAAATTCCCAGCCTCTCCACACAATTTTGGTGAGGGTTAACCTTCCATAACCATGAAAGATACTATCTAAACTGAAACACTAATTAACTCCAATTTTCATTTCACATATACTAACACCTTGCACATATATTCCAGATATAAAGAGAAAAAGAAAGAAATGAAACACACACACATACACAGACAGAAAGGTAAGAATACTCTCAATCCTTTTTACAGTGCAGTCAGAATTTAATCAGTAAATTTTTCCTTAGTTCAAAGACAGAAAATTATTTTCTGGTAGCAGTTGCAGCAGGCTGAACTGGAGTTCTCTGTGGTTGGGACTAGAAATTTGAAGGTGTTGATTAATACTTGAGCTGGTTCTCCTCCAATGCTTTATTCTATGTCCTAAAAGTGAGTGAAGTGTGCGGGGATTCTATTTCCTTTTGAGGCAGAGCTCTGTCAGATTACAGCTGCATTCCTGGGCCCTGACTGGCCAGCTGTTTTTACCTCTGTCTCATGATCAGACAACTTTGATGGCTTTAAAGGGGGGAGGGCACCACAGGGCTAAGGGAGACCTCAGTCATCTACTGATCTCAGAAGGAGCTTGTTTCAACCTCTGTCCCTTTCCTCCCTGAGAATCCCTGCTGTCCCTTGTGTTCACTACCTCCATTCTCTCCGCAAGGCCACTGTCTCACTTTCTCATTCACTGCTCATTCTCAGCTCTCCACCTGCACCCAAGTCTCTCAGCACACCTCTCCTAGAGTCTGTGCAGCCCATGAATTCAGTGGCATTTCAGCCTCAGTGGAGGACAGCCCCTCTGCTAGGAATTCAGTAGCATTTGGTGGCCAGTGAGAGGGTGCTCACATAGGTACTGAACTCATTAAGTTTTGCTGGACAGCAGAATGGAAAAAGTATGGCCTCAAAGCACCTTGGTGTGAGGGGGATGCTACACATGCACTAAGCTTGGGTGCATTTTGGGGGGTCAGTAGAAGAGTGATCACCCTGCCTCCACTCTAATGTCTTTCCTCTCACCTCAGATCACATCAGTCACAACCTGGACTCGTCATTCCACAGATACCTGGATGTCTGGTTGCAGGTCTTGACATGGACTGTGCCCTTATTCCTTGGTGTTCCTAGGGTTTGCCCTTTCTAACTCTGACTAACACCTTCCTATTGCCCTAAGCTGAGGAGCTTGTCTTCTGTGAATATCTCAGCAGATGGGCTCTGTCTGCCAATAGGAAAAGGGCTAGGCCAGGTGAGAACTGGGCAGTACCTGTTAGGCTTGGCTATGTTATGTTCTGACACAAGTGTACATTCTGTAAATACATTGTGCAAAGTTGGAAAGACTTTAAACATATTTGTTTCCTCAAACATTTACTATTCTTTTAGGATGAAAAGTTTAAACTGTTTTCTTCTGGCTTTTTAAAATATACAGTAGATAATTGTTATCTAAACTCATCACACTGTACAAAAGCACTCTAAAACACTCAAAATGGATGAATTAGAATAATAAAAATTAAGTAAAATAAGCCAGGTCCGCAGAAAATAATACTACTGTGATAGCCAACCTGACTCCATTTGAGCCTCAATACCATTTTGTACCTGTGCTGGTCGCAGCACCCAAAACCCACATCCTGCTTGGCAGAAAATTTGCTGCAAGTTTTGTAGTTCATCTAGTGTGTGACACTTCCTTATGTCCCCCTACTAACCTGGCATGGTTCTGCTTCTGTAAAATTCTGCTTGCTCTCCCCTGAGCCCTCCCCAACTGAAAGCATGGTTTAAAAGGAGAAATAAAACTGCTTCTCAGTGCTGAGAGTTATTTCCAGGCACCAGCCCCTCTCGGATGCCAGCTTTAATAAAGGGACTCAAATCTGGCACAGAGTATGGCGCATCGCTATAGTTCCAACTCATTCGCCTACAACACTACATGATCTCACTCATGTGAATTTTATAAATTTGGTCTTACTAATAGAGAGCAGAATCATGATTGTCAAAGGCTGAGGCAATGTTTGGAAAAGTGATTGGCAAACAATGCAAATTTTCAGTTAGATATGAGGAACAAGTTTAAGAAATGAATTGTACAGCCCAATGACTACTGTTAATGATGATATATTGTATTATTGAAATATTCTGAGTGACTATTAAGTGTTCTCTCAACAAAAAAGATAACTATGTGAGGTAATGCATATGTTCATGTTCTATAATTAACCATTTCAGAATGCTTCTTTCAAACATCATGTTGTACATTACAAAAACATAATTTTATTTGATATTTTTTTAAATAATAAATTTGAAAAATTAAAAATTGAGAAAAAATTAAAAGAAAGGTCTTTTTTCCTTCATAACATTGTGGACATCAAACTGTATATAAAAATCTCTAAAAGTTCTATGGAAGAGTATCACAGAGATTTTTCCTGGAGTTGATTTTTTAAAGAACTTGCACATGTGAATTTGAGTGTGAATTTGAATTCAATTGTGAATTTGAAATCAAACCAAAGGGGGAAGAGTTTCAACTTGAAGGAAATAAATTTCTTTCACATTGTGCCACCTTTGTAGACACATAATTGCTTGAAATATTTTCCATTCTGCATTCTACTTTGTATCCCCAAGAGTGTTAACTTTCTTGGAGCATGCAAAGACAACAGAAAAATTTATTAAATTAGGAGCTCTGAGATTTCAAGTATTTGAATGCTAGAAACTAAAACTGTGCTCCTGTTGGCCCTCACTTATAATTCTGTAATATCATACTCAGTGAAAACACAAGGAGGACTTCCAATAGACATATTGTGGAGAAGAAATATCACTAGAGAGGATGGATATGTCCTGGTGAGGACAGGTGGAGAAAAAAATGGAAAAGTTGAGATGAGGTGGGCACTGGGATTTTCCTCTAGAATAATAATACTAGAAAATCCAAATATTTCATTAGTCTATGAAAGTTAATCTGTCTACTTCAAAGGATATTTGAAATATCCATTGAGCTTTATTTTTTTAAGTTATTATTCTTCTGCTTCCTTGTTTCAATCTTTGAATCCTAGGGCCTCTCTCAAAAACGTTATTTTCTTCTTCTCCAAAGTTTCTCATAAGTTGTAGCCTATTGTTAGATTTCTTGCACCAAATTATGTATTCATTACCAAATCACTGAAAATCTATTCTCCATAAGGTAAAACCTAATTAGCTCCAATTTGATGAGATTTTTTTCTACTATATTCCCTATTTTTACAGGCAGGTTCCACCTCTTGAGAAGCCCTATTTATGCCATATTGCAGGTATCATTTCATCTTAATGTCTACAATAGCATCTGCCAATAATGTAACTATTTCTGATGTTTAAAATTCAACTTCCTCTTGCCATATTAACAATCCATTTAATTGGTCAGAAAAACATTGAATGATTAAAGTTTGAGAGACATCCTTAGTATCTTCGTGAGTTTACCACAGATATTATAGTGTTTTAATGTAATATCTCATTTTGGCTATATTTTGAAAATAATTGTTCTTTATTAAATTAAGAACATATCTTTGGTTTCTTCCATTTACTTAGAGTCTTTGTTCTGTATGCTAAACAGGTAAATGCCTATCAAATTTTCTATTGTGATTTTGGTTAGGCTTTATACTATTGACCTTTTTTGTGATGAATTACGTTAACCAATATCCTTATGTTAAGTGTGTGTTTGTTCTTAGAACTGATATTTCTTGTTCTAAATATATTTTTCTTATAAATAAATGTAACTGCATTTTAGTTAACTTTACTACAATTGTGTCTTTATTCAGGATTCTAATGAGCTTGAAGATTTCCCTTTTGTGTTAGAGTACTTATTTTGGAAGTGGTGTTTAATATGAAACAAACACATGTCCTTGTGGAAGCCTACAAAATAATGAGAACACTGTAGACCCAGTAAGAAAAATGTTGAGTCCAACTCTCATCCAATCTGCACTGCAAATAAGCAGTAAAGCTTCCCTCTTATACTAAGTTCAGTGTCTGAAAGGAAAAAGTGTACTTTCTATTCTCAGACTAGAAGTTTTCCTTTTTTACTCTTTCTATTATGATTGACAGTGATTCGTATTTCCTAAGTTTGGCTCACAGTTTTCCATTTCAGAGTACTCTCCCATGCACCATCAAAGATTAAACTGGTTCCCAATAATATTTTTCTGTATTAAATTAGTTAACAATCTCTAAACATTCATAATACCTTTGAGGCCATGTGGAAAGCTAAGTTTTACAAGTTTTATTTCACCTTTTAATTGTTATAGGATGATTTTATTTGTACTATCATTGAATATTTTAAATCAAGTCCATCAATGCAAACTTTGGCTATTAATTCTTCTAATTTTATCATATTTAATCCAGTACTCACCCCAAAACATGGACACTCTGACATACGCCTTGTATTTGATTTTAATGCTAGTGTGCATTTATCCTTCTTGCCTGTGTAGTCCACATGGTTTCTCCTGGACTTGGAAGAATATGCTGGGAAGGAATTCTCTGAAACATCCATAGTAACTTTCACTAAAATGAAATGCTATATAGCAATCAAAAGAGTTAAAAAGGCTGCTGTGATTGTAATGATTAGAGTTTCATACAAAATGGAATCCACAGTTTAAGGAAATATTGCTAAGTGATAGCTATTGGAGACCTACTTATTGAGATATAAAGAACAAATTTGCATTCATGAGATTCCCTTCTTATCACAGGGAATGTTGGCTTCCACAAGACAACATCGCCTTCCATCCTACCATGCGGTGAACACTGCTACTCCCACAGCAGAAGAGATGTATTTGCAATTAAAATAGTTTAAATATCTTTCTCAAGATCACAAAGATGTTACATTGGTGAGTATTGCAGAAGTCTGACTCAAGACCCCAAGTAATAAATCAGAGCCCTATTCTGTACCTCCTGAGATTTGTATATTATAATAAAAAGGAGAATTATAATACCAATAGTAATAAAAACATCTATCATTTATTGAGACCCCTACTGAAAACTAAAACATTTTCAGCCTCACAAACTGTAACAATAATTACTATGTTTTTAGAGTGAAAAAAATACCTTACTGAGAGTTAACTTTTACATTACTGTGATGTATTAAGTCATAGAATAAAGGTTCTTTGAGTTATAAACCCATGCTTAATTAGTATCATAAAAGTTTTAAAATAAAGAGGTAGGGGATATCAAACAAAATACATACAAGTCTTCAATTATTTTTGGAAAATAATATCAAATAAAATGTGAGTTTATGCCAATAAATTCAAGAAAACAAAAGGGAAAATAAAAGAAGGGAGACAAAACCTTAAAGAAAGATTTTCATTTTCTTGGAAAAATAAAAGGTATGAGTCAGGGATATAAAAAAGTACACATTTGTGCTATATTAAAGGTAGTGATAATGACTGTACACACTAAAAGGAAAATGAGCTCTGATATTTCTAGATGAACCACAGCCATTGTCTGAACATAACAGAGGGTGAAGATCATCCGTCCACAGGTGATATCATAAAGTGGAAGCTAAGTGAGGGTACAGGTGGATGTTTATTGAATATCAGTATCCTACCTTTCCTCTGAAGATAAACCAGTGACATGGAAAATAAAAACCACAGTGAAGCATCACAGTTCCTCCTTCTGGGTCTCTCAGAGGATCCTGAATTGCAGCTCCTTCTTTTTGGACTCTTCCGGTCCATGTAGCTGTTCACAGAGCTCGGGAATCTGCTCATCATCCTGGCTGTGAGCTCTGACTTCAACCACCATACCCCCATGTACTTCTTCCTCTCTAACCTGTCACTTGTGGACATCTGTGTCATCTATTCCTCAGTCTCCAAGATGCTAGTGAACATCTAGGAACAGAGCAAAGCCATCTACAAGGAGTGCCTCACTCAGGTGTATTTTTTAATGATTTTTTTCTCCAATGCTTTTTTCAGCTTTCACTCTGATGGCCTATGACTGCTTCATGGCCATCTGTTACCTCATGAAATACATGATCCTTATGAACCCCTGATTCTGTGACCTCCTGGTTGTGATGTCCTGAGTCATCATTCTCTATGTCCCCATGATTCATATTTTCCTGGAGCTGCAGATCACTATCTCTATAGGCACAGAAACCCTCCATTTCTGCTGTGAAATAGCTCAGATTCTTAAAGTGGTGAGCTCTGACACATTCATCAATAACATCTTTCTCTGTGTAGTAATGGCCCTGCTGGGTGTGTTTCCTGTGACAGGGATCTTCTTCACTTACTCTCAGGTTGTAACCTCTTTAATGAGGATGTCCTCCACTGAAAGCAGGTATAAAGCATTCTCCACCTGTGTGTCTCACCTTTGTGTGGTCTCCTTGTTCTACAGAACAGGCCTTTGGGTGTCCCTCAGCTCTGGTGTGACTCATTCTTCTCAGAGTAGCATGATGACCTCTGTGATGTACACTGTGGTGACCCCCATGCTGAACCTCTTCAACCACAACCTGAGGAACAAGGATGCGAAGAGGGCCTTGGGCAGACTACTCAGCAGAGCAGCCTCTTGTCCTTCATAGACCAGTGTTCTCTGAACTATGTGCCTGTTAGAACCTCCAAGGCAGTTGGTGTGAATTTTAACATCCTGACTTTTTCTCCACTAAATGACATGCTTAAATTCTTGCATTCCCAAAACACATAAGACTTAAAAACTTTTTTTATTCCTCTGAACTATTCTCTCTGTAGTTCACTTTATACTTGTCATTCCTATGCATGGGGTCTACATTTTCAAGTTTACTTAGATTTCTCAGATATTTCTGAAGCTTCCAAGATGATGAAACCAGTTATATTGAGTGCTGACATGATTTCCTCCAAAACTATTGCTTAGATGTTAATGGTCTTCATTGTAATTTTCCAGATAAAAGAAGATGGAAATTATCAAAGCTCTTGCCATATCAAGACTATGCTTGTTTACATGCATGGATACATTTAATCCTGAAAATGTACCTTTGTGATGTTTTCTTTCATTCACATAATTTCTGAATGGAAAGACTGATTTCTACTTTGGCTAACCTACTTTTGATTTAAAAATAGCTATATTTTCAATATAAAATCTGGAATCTGTCTTTGAATGTGAGATTTTTCTATTTGTTTCATAGTGATATCATGACTAGTTTATCTCCAAGATGTTGCTGTAGTCTTTAAGAAAATTATCTTAAAAAAAAAGAAAAAAGGAAGATTATCTTTTTCCTCTCCTTTTCCTTCTTTCTTCTTCCCCATTTGCCATTGTCATCCCTCCCTTTCCTTCCTTGCTTTTAAGTTTCTTCTATGCTTTCTATGTTTATGTCCTCCTTTATTCCCTCCTTTCTCTTCCTCATTTTTAGACACCTTTATTTGGAAATGTAAAATTGCTCAGATTTGTAGGGATAAATAGTATTCTACTACATATATGCACAAACTGTTTTCAATGATGTAAATTATCCCACAATGCATAGCCATTCACATTTCTTTTTTCAGTACAGTCATATATTTCATAATGATGCTTTAGTCAATGACTGACTGCATGTGCTCCAGTGCTCCTGTAACATTATATTACTTAGTGAAGTCCTAGTCATCTTTATTGTGCAACCATGGTCTGTGATGTTCACAAAATGACAGAAATCACCAGTGACAATTTTCTCAGTACTAACCTGGTTGTTAAGCACCAAATGCACATGCTTGTTTTGAATTATTAATACATATTATTAATTATAATTATTAACATTATTAATATTAATATATCTAGGAATGGTAATAACTACTGAATTATGAGGTCATTTTATGTTTAACATCTTGAATAGTCAAACATATTTCACATTTAATGCATAAAGTTTCTAATATGTTCACACCCTTGCCAGTACTTCATATTTTATATATGTTATTAAAAACATAACTCCTTTTTCCCCACTAGAGACATTTATAGCTAAATGGATGCATATTGATGACATACACTCAAGTGAAATAAATGGGACACACACGTGTAAATACCAAATAGTTTCTCTGGTGTGAGAAACTGAAAGTGTAAATGAGGATCAAAATGCATAATAGAATAATGTGAAATAATGAATGATAGAATAATGTGAAATAAAAAATAAGCTCCAAAGGAGAAGGGAAGTGAAATGAGAACAGGAAAAAATGGAAAGAAAGTCTTTGTAAGTAGGGAGGGGTGGAGAAGTTGAAGGGAGGGCAGAGGAATGTGGAAAAAAGGGACCACGATATATCATGTAAAGGTACAAATTCCCAATGATGAATGTCCTCATATTCTATACCTAAAATGTACCAATAAACTTAATGAATAAAATAAAACTGCTATTGGGTGTAAAGTGGTACGTCATTCTGATTTATATTTGCATTTCCCTATTACTAATTAAAAATATTTTCCAGGCTCTCCCAGCTACAACCAGCCAAGTGAGATAAGCAGCTTGAAGCTCTGCAGCAGTTCTGGGCCCTGCCCACCCCATGGTGAGGTCAATTTAGCCACACAGGCACCTCCAAGGCCCAGTCTGTTACCCCCACACACATGCACCTCTGGCCTTCTGCCTTTTCTGTTACCTGGTCCCACACTACAGAGGCACAGGAGATTATAAAGACCCTTGTCCTGAGCGCCACAAGATAGAGCAGAAGTTAGTAACAGAAAGAGAGCTTCTCAGGCTTTTGGAAGAAAACTGAAGCTCAGCAGAAAAGTAAAGAGAATCTCTACAATAAAGGCACATCAGACCACTGTACTTGGTCTGCTGCTGGGTTGCTGAGACTCATTGACTCGTATTTGCATACGGATTCCTACAGTGCCTGCTGTGACAGCAGAGACACACCCTGAAGGAGGCCCATAATTTTTATATTTTGCTATTTGCAAAAAAGAAAAAAAAAACTTTATTTCTCTTACTTTTAATTCTTAATTTTTACTTTTTTCTACTCTTCAAATTTTTAATTTTCTTTCTGTTCTTTCTTTTATCTTTTCTTTCTCTCTCTCTCATTCTCTCACTGTCCCACATTGCACCTCATCTCCCCATTTGTTTCTTTCTGCACTGAATTCGGATTTCTCCCTTATCATTCTTTTCTTCTCTTTGTCGTCTTTTGATTATCATTAGGGTTAAAGGAAAGAAAATTTGGTATCTAGCCTCCCTGTTGCTGTTAGGTAATTCTATTCACATCTTTGTTCTTTCATTCTGCCTTTTCCTCTTGCCTTTAACAAGTTCTTAGAGTTTGTGTAATCTTTTTGTGTCTTCTGGCCTCACCGCTAATCTTACCTGATCTTTCTGTCTGTCCCTCCCTCCCCAACTCCTTTAAACTCCCCACCCCGAAGGTGAAAGATGCTATAATGAAAAGTTTATTCATTATAAACATGTTGGATTGGTCCTCAGTTTTAATTGAACTCACATAGTTAAATATGATAGATTAATAACTACCACAAATTATCATTTTCTAAGCTCCACTTGATACTGTGGTATTGCTGACTATGTCATTTGGGCTAAAAGGTTGTGATTGATCTAATTAGTTTTCCTTCTTGGTATAAGGAAAATAAAAAATGCTCAGAGTCATTAGAGTCTCAAAACCCAAACACAAGCTATATCTGGAAAACACCTCTGAAAAGCAATCATTCCACAAGGGTTTTAAACACAAGCAACACAGATACCTACATTAAGCAATTTTGAAATATCAATGCAGGAATTAAAACAAGGACAATATCAAAAACAAAAAATGAGAAGACATTTAAGCAAGGCATAAATGCAGGTTTCCATGCCACAAAAAGGTAATTCTGGGGAAAATGAGGTGGAAAAGTCTGATAAGCAACCACTTGGACACCCTAAACTGATAGCACAGGATAACAAAAAGCAGAAGCATGAGGCTCTAGAAAAATTCAAAACAGAAATAATCTCCCAGATAAATACAGACATGGTGACCAGAGTGAAAGACATGATCAGAGGCTCTAGAGAAGAAACAGATAATAGATGAAATCAGAAACATGCTGGAAGCCATGAATGCCCAGCATAAGAAAGAAATGGAAAACATGATCGCCCAACATAAGAAAGAAATGGAATCCATGAAACAGATTCAAACAGATATTCAGGAGATTAAAAACTCCATTGAAAGCATCCAGAGCAGACTAACAGAATCTAAAGACATAATATCAGATATAGAAGACAGATTTGTGGTTAAGGACCATGAAAACAGAGATTTCTTAAAGATAATAAGGGACTATGAGAAATCAATCCAACAGCTGCTAGATGATGCAAGAAGAATAACATAAGACCCATAGGAGTCCATGAAAAAACAGGAGAAAGTACAGTTGACAAAAAAAAACTGTTCACAGATGTAAAAGTAGAAAATTTTCCAGACACAAGTAGAGAATTGGACATACAGATAAGTGAGACATATAAAACTCCAACTAGCCATGAACAAAAAAAAGTCTACACCTAGACATATAATAGTCAAGATCCCAGAAGCCCAACAGAAGAACAAAATTCTACAGGCAGTTAGAGAAAAGAAACAAATCACTTACAAAGGAAAGGTCATCAGAAACACGGCAGATTTCTCAACACAAACCCTCAACTCAAGGAGAGCCTGGAGTCAAGTATTTCAGGCCCTAAAAGAAAAAATCTTCCAACCTTGACTGTTGTATCCTGCAAAATTATCTTTCAAAATCAATGGGGAAATTAGATACTTCCATGAAAAAGAACACCTGAGAAATTTCATGAACACCAAACCAGCTCTCCAAACAATTTTAAGCAATATCCTAGAAAAAGACAATGAAGGTCACTACTCCATGAGGCTCAACAAAGAGAAGGCACCTTGCAAGGTAAGACACTAAAGTGAAAAGGAGGAAAATAAGAAATAAAAGAGCCAACAACAGTAAAACATCATGACAAGGATGGGTCAATATTTCTCAATTATAACTATCAATGTTAATGGCCTCAATTCACCAATCAAAACAAATAGACTGACAGAATGGATTAAGAAGCAAAACCCAGCAATATGCTGTATAAAAGAAACACACCTAACTCAAAAGGAATTCCATAGACTGAAAGTAAAAGGATGGAAAATAGTTCTCCATGTAACAGGAACCCAGAAAAAAGCAGGGATAGCAATCTTATTTGCAGACAAAGTAGATTTCAAACCCATACTAATTAAAAGACGAAGATGGTCACTAAATCCTTTTGAAGGGAACAATCCAAGAGGAAGAGATGACAATCCTAAATATATATGCACCAAATACAAATGCCCCCAACTATATAAAACAAATATTAATGGACATGAAAAACCAAATAAGCACTAATACAATTGTAGTGGGGACCTCAACACCCCTCTATCACAAATAGACAGATCAACTAGAAAAAATATTAACAATGAAATTCTAGAACTAAACGAAGCTATTGAACAAATGGACGTAATAAATGTTTACAGAGTGTTCCACCCCACACACTCAGAATACACATTCTTTTCAGCTGCACATGGGTCATTCTCCAAAATAGACCACATGCTAGCTCATAGGACATATCTAAGTAAATGTAAAAGAATCGAAGTTATCCCCTGTATATTATCAGACCATAGTGCAATACAATTGGAGATCAATAACATAAGAAACCACAGAACACCCACAAACATATGGAAATTGAACAACACCTTCCTGAACAACCAATGGGTCACAGAGGA
Source organism: Heterocephalus glaber (assembly GCF_053883595.1). NCBI lineage: Eukaryota > Metazoa > Chordata > Mammalia > Rodentia > Bathyergidae > Heterocephalus > Heterocephalus glaber. The sequence continues at coordinate 2,814,045 of NW_028258185.1, forward strand.
AATTAAAGAAGAAATTAGACAGTTTCTACAAGTAAATGATAATGCCAGTACAACATACAGGAATCTGTGGGACACAATGAAAGCAGTTCTACATGGGAAATTCATAGCAGTGAATGCCCTTATTAGGACAACAGAGAGATCTCAGTTAAATAATCTAATGCAGAACCTCAAGTTCCTAGAAAAAGAAGAGCATAACAAATTCAAAGCTCATACAAGAAGAGAAATTATAAAGAACACAGCAAAAATCAATGCAATGGAATCTAAGAGAATGATACAAAAATTATTGAATCAGAGTTGGTTTTTTGAAAGAATAAATAAAATCAATAAACCTTTAGACAACCTCATCACAAAAACGAAAGAAAAGTCTCAAATCCATGCAACTAAGAATGAAAAAGGTGAAGCCACAGCAGATCCAGCAGATATCCAGAGGATCATCAATACCTACTTTGAGAACCTGTACTCTAATAAATTGGAAAACACGGAAGAAATGGACAGATTCTTAGATACATATGAATTGGTGAAATTAAATGAAGAAGATATAGAAATTCTAAACACCCCAATTACAGTGAGTGAAATTGAAAATGTAATAAAATACTTACCAACAAAGAAAAGCCCAGGTCCTGATGGCTTCACTGCTGAATTCTACAAGACATTTAAAGAAGAAATATCACCATTACTCTTTAAATTCATCAAGGAAATTGAAAGGGAAGGAAGGCTTCCAAATTCATTCCTAGAAGCAAGTGTTATGTTGATCTCAAAACCAGGGAAAGATCCAACCCAAAAGGAGAGCTACAAACTAATCTTCCTAATGAACATAGAAGCAAAAATCCTCAACAAGATACTGGAAAATAGAATAAAGAGTGTCATCAAGAAGATCATACACCCTGAACAAGTTGGATTTGTCCCAAGGATGCAAGGAACGTTCAACATCTGTAAATCAACAAATGTAATTCACTATATTAACAGAGTCAAGGACAAAAACCACCTGATCATCTCAATAGATGCAGAAAAAGCATTTGATCAAATCCAACGCCCATTCATGGTAAAAACACTACAGAAAATTAGAATAGAAGGGCTTTATCTCCACGTGATTAAGGCTATCTATGAAAAACCAACAGTCAACAAAATACTAAAGGGTCAAAAACTGAAAAGTTTCATGCTAAAATCAGGAACAAGACAAGGATGCCCAGTATCATTACTCCTGTTCAATATACCTCTGGAAACATTAGCCATAGCAATTAGAAAAGAGAAAGAAATAAAAGGAATAAAGACAGGAAAGGAAGAAGTGAAACTGTCATTATTTGCTGATGATATGATACATTATTTAGAAGATCCAAAAAACTCAGTCACAAGTCTTCTAGACCTAACTGACAGATTCAGTAGAGTAGCTGGATACAAGGTCAACACTCAAAAAACAATAGACTTCTTATACCCAAATAGCAGACCCATTGAGAGAGAAATTTGGGCAATAATTCCTTTTACAGTACCATCTAAAAAAATGAAGTATCTAGGCATCAAGATAACAAAGGAAGCAAAAGACCTCTGCACTGAAAACTGCAGCATTCTGAAGAAAAAGATCAAAGAGGATATAAGAAAATGGAAAGATATCCCTTGTTCCTGCGTAGGAAGAAGCAATAGAGTGAAAATGGCCATACTTCCAAAACTGCTACATAGATGTAATGCAATGCTGATAGAAATTCCAACAATATACTTCACAGACCTAGAGAAAACAATCCAAAAATTCATTTGGAACCAGAAGAAACATAGAATAGCAAAAGCAATTCTAGGCAACAGAGACATGGTCGGGGGTGCCACAATGCCCAACTTGAAACTATAGTACAAAGCTGCTGTGATAAAAACAGCATGGTACTGGCAAAGAAACAGACTCAAAGATCAGTGGAATAGATTAGAAGATGCAGAACTCCAGACATACTCAGCCACCTCATCTTTCACAAAGGAGCCAACAACCCTCATTGGAGGAAAGATAGCCTATTTAATAAATGGTGTTGGAAAAACTGGATTTCAACCTGCCAAAGATTAAAACTAGACCCATACCTATCACTGTGCACTAAACTAAGATCGAAGTGGATTAAAGATCTAAATATTAAGCCAGAAACACTAAACTTCCTAGAAGATAAATTAGGTAGAACTCTTGGTGACATTGGCATAGGAAAAGTCTTTATGAACAAATCTTCAGTAGCAAGGGAGCTAGCAGAAAGAATCAACAACTGGGATCTCATCTTATGAAAAAGCTTCTGCACTGCAAGAGAAATTACCAACAGAGCTAAGAGACAACCTACAATGTGGGAAGAAATTTTTAGCAGCTGTACCTCAGACAAAGGTCTACTATCTAGAATATACAAAGAACTGAAAAAAATCAGACCCCCCAAATTCAAAGACCCAATTCAACAATGGGCATCCGAAATGAACAGATATTTCTCAAAGAAGTAAAAACAGCAAGTAAATACATGAAAAAATGTTGAACATCGCTGGTCATTCGAGAGATGCAGATGAAAACAATACTGAGATTCCACCTCACCCCAGAAACAATGGCTGCTATCAAGAAATCAACCAATAACAAATGCTGGCGGGGGTGTGGAGAGAAAGGAACGCTTCTCCACTGTTGGTGGGAATGTAGACTCGTGCAACCACTGTGGAAATCAGTATGGAGATACCTTAAAGAACTAGGATTACAGGTCCCATTTGACCCAGCTAGTCCCCTACTGGGAATCTTCCCCAAAGAATTAAAAGAATCATACTACAGCGATATATGTGCACCTATGTTTATAGCTGCACAATGTATAACAGCTAAAGCTTGGAAACAGCCCAAGTGCCCATCAACTGGAAACTGGATAAAGAATATGTGGTTTTTCTATAAAATGGAGTACTACTCACCCATAAAGAATGAGAAAGTAGAGACATTTATAGCTAAATGGATGCATATCAAGGCCATACTCTTAAGTGAAGTAAATATGACACACATGTGTAAATACCAAATAGTTTCTCTAGTGTGAGAAACTGAAAGTGTAAATAAGGATGAAAATGATTAAAATGAATAATTGATAATTTGAAATAGGAAAATATCCAAGGGTTTGGGGATGGCTGGAGGGGAAGGGGATATAGAAGAATGGAAAGGAAAAATTATAAGAAAAAGAGAAATGGAATCAAAGTCTGTGTAAATAGGGAAGGGTGGAGGGTGTGAAGGGTGCACAGGTAATGGGAGAAAAAATAAGAACTAAGATATACCATGTTCAGGTACAACCACACAATGATAAATGTAAATGTATTTTATACCTAAAATGTACCAATAAATATATAAAAAAAGAAAAGAAAAGAATAAATATATTTTCCAGTGCTTGCAGTTTCTATATTTCTATGTAGAAATGTCTTGTAAAATCTTTTCTCATTTTTCAGCAGTGGAGAGTATATTTTTGTTTCTGATCTGTAGTGTTTCTTAGTACATTCTGGAGACTGGAGTCATCAGATTTGATTTACAAATACAAAATTAAATGTTATGAATTCACAATGTACAATAGATCTCTTAAAGTTATTTCTCCTGACAAATTTTGTGTCCTTTAATCCCCAGTCTCACAGCCCCTATTCACCACTATTTTACTCTTCATTTTTCTGAGTTTGATAATTTTGCATACTATATGTGAGTTCACAGGTTGTTTGGCTTTCTATGATTGTTTCATTTCTCTTAATGCAGTGTTGGACAGGCTCAACCATGTTGCAAATCCCATGATTTCTGTCTATTTATGCCTGGTTAGTGCTACATTGAGTGTGCATACCAGATTCATCAATACATTTATCTTACCACAAATAGTTGGATTCCATATCATGGCTATTATCTATAATGCTACTAGGATAATGAGAATGTTGCTAGAGTTCACATATAGATTTTAGATCATTTAGATAAACATACCATAGAGGGAATTTAGACTCACATGGCAGTTCTATTTTTATTTTTCTTAAAAAATTCCATAATTTTTCCCTAAGGGCTACATCACTTTATACTTCTAGTAATAGAACTCAATGTTCTTTTTTAGAAGTCCTCATCAACAGCTGTTATCATTCTTTGAAGGAGGTCAAGGGGAGTCTCTTGTTGGAATGACAGTAGTTAAAATGGCTGGTTGTGTCATCATGGGGACAATCTGCCAAGATTTTCCTCAAAACATGCCCTATGTCTGTCATCAGGCAGCCCAATTCAAAAACATATTTAATTACTTCTACCTAGCAGCACAATATAACAAAAAATTGCACAATGCAATGCTCTTTCATTTTTGTAAAGTAATAATATATGCACTTCTAGCTAGAGGACATGGAGATGAAATGAAACAATAGCTTAAAACACAAAGCTCAGCATGTGAAATTTAGGAAGCCTTTGATAGCACTTCATGATTCTGGGTTACTGCCCTAGTTCTCTCATCCTTACCACTACTTTCTGAACCTCTGTATTGTGATCAGAAAATAGTTTGCAGAATCCTACACTCTGCCTCATGGTCCAGATGCCTGTTAGAAGTAGACCAGTGTGGGTGGAAAGCTAAGACTGAGTAAGATTTTAGTATACCCTCCCACAAATAGGAACATAAAAATCAGTTCTGATAACTGCAAATTTCCCCATTGGTGTCCTCCCATCTGGCAACCCAAACTGTCCTGTTGGTCCTCATGATGAGGAATTAATGTTTCTGAAGATCCTTGCTCACTCCATTGTATCCAGCTAACTGCAGGGCTGAAGGAACAGCCCAGTCACTGACTCTTACAGAAACTTGGAGGCTCAAGGAACAGAGCTCATAATTTGCCACAGGAGAAATCCTCCACACCTCTAAGCACTCCCTAATACTAGTGCAGGAAGAAGAAGAAGAGATGAAGGAGATGGATATCCTCTAAATAGTGTGACCTTTCTTCTCTTCAGCAAGAATCTTCTGTGCAATGTTCATTATTTATTGTTTTTATTAAGACATACTAATTGTACTTATTAATGGTAATCAGAGTGGGCCAGGGATTTAGCTTAGTGGTTTCACTGCCTGCTGTGCAAATGCAAAGCCCCAAGTTTGATCCTCAGTATCAAAAAAAAAAAAAAAGTAATCAGAGTGACATCTAGCTCCATGCATAGAGTTTGAATTTCTCATATCCATGAACCATTACTCCGCTCTTCCTCCCATCCCAATTCCCCTTTCCAGAGCTTCAACCTATCTATCTTCAAGATGAAATTTTACTTTCCATATATGAGGCAGAACATACGACACTAGGTTTTCTGTGATCATGTTTTGAACACAGCATTTGTATTTTATTTCCATAATTGTGATAAAGTATACATTAAATACTATATTCACCATTTCCAAGTGCATAGTTCAAAGGCATAAAGTGCATTTCACTTTTTTGTACAGCCATCAATGCTTCCCATTCCCCATAAAATTTTCAGCCTCCAAGTTGAATGTTTGAACAATTTAAAAATATTTCTATGCTCACCGCCCACCCCCCCAACAGTATGTACCACCACTCTGGTAGGAAACAATGCAGGATTAAAGTTAACACACTATAGAGAGAAGGTGAGCCAGTCCTAGCACCTGGAAGGAAGCTCCCCTGCTGCCATTCCACACTCCTAGGGCAAAGAAGCTGAGCCAGTCCCAGCATCTGGAAGGAAGATCACCCCGCTGTCATTCCATGCTCCTGGGCAGAGAAGGTGAGCTGGTCCCACACCCGGAAGGAAGCTCCCCCACTGCCATTCCATGCTCCCAGTGCAGAGAAGCTGAGCCAGTCCCAGGACCTAGAAGGAACCTCCCCCACCACCATTCTATGCTCCTACGGCAGAGAAAGTGAGCTGCGCAGGTGCCAGAAGCAGCTCCCCAACAAGAAAATGAGAAGACACTTAAATAAGTCTGAAAAACAGACTTCCAGATCACTTACAGCAACCCCAAAGGGAAACGAGATGGAACAATCTGATACTCAACCACCTGAACTCTCTGAACTGGAAACAAAAGAGGATCTGCAAAAAATAAAATCAGAAATAATTACTCAGATAAAAGGAAAGATTGTACTCATAGTGGAAGACATGATTAATAAATCTAGAGAGGAGACAGATAAAAAAAATAGAAGATCTGAGGAACATGATGGAATCCCAACATAGGAAACAAATGGAATCCATGCAACAGATGCAAACAGATTTCCAGGAGATTAAAAACTCCATCGAAAGTCTGCACAGCAGAATAAACCAATGTGAGGACAGAATTTCAGATATAGAAGATAAGACTGCAATTAGTGACCAGGAAAAGAAAAACTGCTTTAAAATTGAAAGGGAACACGAGAAATCAATCCAGCAGCTGCTAGACGATGCAAAGAATAAGATAAGATTGATTGGAGTCAATGAAGAAAGAGGAGAGAGTGCAGATGACATAAAAAAACTATTCACAGAAGTCATGGCAGAAAACTTCCCAAGGAGGGGAAAAGAACTTGACATACAGATAAGTGAGGCATATATGACTACAGCTAGCCTTGAGCAAAAAAATTCTACACATAGACATATAATAGTTAGGATTCCGGAAATCCAACAGAAGAACAAACTTCTACAAGCAGTGAGAGAAAAGAAACAAATCACATATAAAGGAAAGCCCATCAGAATCAGAGCAGACTTCTCAATGCAAATCCTCAAGGCAAGAAAATCTTGGAGTGATGTATTTCAAGCTGTAAAGAAAAACAGCTTCCAACCCAGATTCATGTACCCTGCAAAACTCTCTTTCAAACTTGAAGGAGAAATAAGATACTTTCATGATCAAGAGCACCTCAGGAACTTCATGAATACCAAACCAGCACTCAAAAAAATTTTAGACAATATCCTAGGAAAAGACAACGTGGATCATAACCCCAGGAAGCCCAGCAGAATGAATCTGTTCGGTGTGACAAATTAAACGCAAAGGGGGGAGAATTCAACAAAAAGAAAAAGTCATGACAAGGCTTTTAAAACTTTTAACTTCATCTCTCTAATGATTGTATAACTCAATCTTGTTATTATACTGATTAGTATTTTCTTGACTCTAGAGTTGCACACCTTTCCTTGTGCTGTACTGGCTATTTATCATCTTATGTCTACTTTTTAATTGAGTTGTCTATTAATGATCTGTAAGAGTTCTTTATATATTCTGGTCATAGGTTTTATACATTGTAACCATGGTCTGTTTAAGAACTACTTTTCATTTTAATGATGTTGTTTAAAGTTTTAAATTTTGATGGAATCTCATTTATCAATTTTTTTTCTTTTATACATCATGTTTTTGTATCCTAGGTAGATCTGGCCCACCCAAAATTCATAAACATTTCCCTTATAATTTCTTCTTAAAGTTTTATACTTTTAGGCTTTCATATTTAGGTACATAGATCCCTTCAAGTTATTTTTATGTATGGAAATAAAGGGCTGAGGTTAATTTTTTATATATGGATACCAGGTGTTCTAGTGCCATTTGCTGAAAACACTATCTTTTCCTCAGCTCTTGAATTGAGTTTATATTCTATAAAATGCTAATGTTAAATAATCTTTCAAAACTCAGTGGACCATGTATGTGTGGTTCTATTTCTAGATTCTCTGTTTTATTTCAATGATCTATATGTCTTTTCTTATACCAACACTGCCTTGATTACTGTAGCTTTAGAGGTCTTAAAATTAGGTACTAAATATCTTCCATCTTCCAACACTATCTTTTCTTTTTACTTTGTCCTTTTGACTCCTACATAACTTTTAAATTTCAATATCCTATTCTTCATTTATAGCAAATATACAAAGACCTGAATTTTTATATATACCTTGTGTTTTCTAATCCTGATAAATTCAAATTCAAATTCTAGGGGCTACTAGAGATTTCTTAGTACTTTCTCTGTAGATGATCATTTCATATACATATAAAGATTTTGCCAATCCTATCCTAATTGTGCCATTTTATTGTCAGATATTTTGGTTGGGCCTAGGTTTCAAAGTTTAATGGACAGATGCAGAGTAGGCACATCTGTCCTTGTGCCCCACCTTAAGGAAAAAGCATTGTATCTTCTCCATTCATATAAGGCATTCTCACTGGAAGTATGGAGTACATGTCTTTAATCTGTTGAGAAGGTTCTGTTCTACTTCTAGTCTCCTCATAGCTTTTATCATGAACAGCTGTAGAATTTAATCCAATGCTTTTTCTCCAACTAGTGACAGGATCATATGGTTTTTTCCTTTCCTCTTTTAAAATGATGACTTTTGGGGATAGATCTTCCAATGCTGAACCAACACTGCCATCCCTGTAACAAAATCACTTTCTACTTACTGCCAGATATGACTTCTAATAGTTTGTTTTGTTAAACAAATTTTTATCTATGTTCATACTTTTTTTCTTCTATTATCTTTATCTAGTTTTAGGATTAGCACGATGTTGATTTCCTAAAATGAGGGGAGAAGTGTCCCTTTTTTTTCTGCTTTAAATGTTTGTTATAATTTATCAGTTAAAATATATATGAACCTGTTGTTGTCATATAGGTAGGTTTTCAAGCTAGGAATATACTTTCTTTAATAGGTGCTATTCAAATTTTATATTTCCTCCAGAGTTAGTTTCATTAATTTGTCTTCCAAGGTACTTTTTAGAAGTTGTCAAATTTATTTCAAAACAGATTTTTGAAATATGCTTTCTATATCCTTTTAAATTCTGTAAAAGCTGTGGTAATGTCTCCTAGGTCTTGATATTTTAATTTTAAAAATGTATAATTGATACCGTGTAATAGGAAGTAAAGATCTAATGGAGCAGGGGAAGTGGGAGAGGTAGGGGAAATGAAAGAAGGAAAAAATATGAAGAAAGGAAAAAAATAGAAACAAAATCTTTGCAAATATGGAAGGGTGGAGGGGGTGAATGGAGGGAAGGGGAAGGAGAAGAAAAATAAGAACCAAGATACTCATGTAATGGTCCAAGATCCCAATGATGTATGTAAATGTATTTTATACCTAAAATGCACCAATAAACTTAATGGGGAAAAAATAAAGTTAATACACTATAAAACTAACATGAACCATGAGGCATCATTTACACATCTATATGTTTACTCTTGTTGCTTCTTCCAACCTACATTGCAAATGGGTGCCACATGCCCTGAAATTAAACTTGTCTGCTTTGGAGACTCTCCAAGGAACTTTTCATGTCCCTTTTCCACAGATTGTAGATGAAGGGATTCACCATGGGAATGACAGCAGTGTACAACACTGAAGCCACTGCACCATTTTTGGGAGAATGCAATACAAATGAACCAATGTACACTCTGTAAAATAAGCAAATGACAGATGAGATCCACAGGTGGAAGAGGATTTATACTTCATACCTGATGATGGGATTCTTGAAATGGTACTGAGAACCATAAGTCTACATCATGCTGTGTCTCTGCCTGGTACTACTAAGGATGAGAATCAAAAGCACATCCTCCGGCAAGTCAGTAGTTAAGGCTGGGTCTCTGTCCTCAGCTTTGTTGTGAATACAGAGTCACACAGGAATTGCCAGATGCCAACAACCATGGAGGAGGCAAATGTGAGGAGCTTGCCAGTCTGGAAAAATCAGCATGAAGGACTAGAAGCACAGACTGATTGTTGACTATTAATTACATGACCTTGGAGCCTTCAGACAAAGAAGGCATCATTAGTCAAGTTGTCTTATATTCTCCAAATCTCTAGGGACTTCTTATTTTTCTTAATTTTATTGGTACATTTTAGGTATACAATATAGTGATATTCATCATTAGAAATTTGCACCTTTACATAATTTCTCTTGGCTCTTATTTTTCCCCTTCCACTGATTCATCCCTCCCTATTTACAAAGACTTTGTTTCCGTTTTATCATTTTCTCATATTAATTCCATTCCCTTTCTTTTCCCCTACCCATTCCAATTCCCCATCCCCTTTGTCCCTTTTCTTCCTATTTCACATTATCTATTATACTTTTTAACCCTTGTTTACACTTTCAGTTTCTCACACTAGAGAAACTATTTGGTATTGACATGTGTTTCCAATTTATTTCACATAAAAGTATCGCCTCAGTGTGCATACATTGAGCTATAAATGTCTCTAATTTCTCTTTTTTATGGTTGAGTAGTACTCCATTTTATTAAAAAACACATTTTTTTTATCCAGTCTCCAGTTGATGGGCAATTGGCTGCCTTCAAATTTTAGCTATTGCAAATTATGCTACTATGAACAAGGGTGCACATATATAATTGTGGTGTGATTTTTTAAATTCGTTGGGGAAGATACCCAGGAGGGGAATAGCTGGGTCAAATGAGACTTCCAGCCCTACTTGTTTAAGGTATCTCCATACTGATCTCCACAGTTGTTGCACCAGTCTACACTCCCACCAGCAGTGGAACAGTGTTCCTTTTTCCCCACAACCCTGGCAGCATTTGTTATTGATTAATTTCATGATAGCAGCCATTCTTTCTGGAGTGAGGTGGAATATCAGCATTGTTTTTATTTGCATCTCTTGAATGACCAGGTATATTGGACATTTTTCCACATGTTTATTTGCTATTTCTACTTCTTTGTTTGAGAAATGTCTGTCCATTTCAGATGCACATTTTTGGATTGGATCTTTAAATTTGGTAGGTCTGACTTTTTAAAGTTCTTTATAGATTCTAGATAGTAGACCTTTGTCTGAGGAACAACAAGTGAAAATGTTTTCCCACATTGTGGGTTGTCTCTTCACACTGTTTGTGGTTTCTCTTGCTGTGCAGAAGCTTTTTAATAATAAGAGATCCACATTTGTTGATTGTTTGTGCTGGGTCATGAGCAACTTACATTTTGTTCATAAAATATTTTCCTACACCAATGTCTTCAAGAGTTCTACCTAGCCTCTGTTCCAACCGATTAAGCTTTTCCGTTTTAATATTTAGATATTTAATTCATTTCAATTTTAGTTCAGTGCATGGTGAGAGATTATTGGTCTATTTTTAATCTTTGGCAAGTTGAACCCCAATTTTTCCACCACCATTTATTAAAGAGGCTATCTTTCCCCCAGTGAGGGTATTTGGATCCTTTGTCAAACATGAGGTAGCTGAGTGTTTCTGGATTTTTACTGCATCTTCTAATCCATTACACTGGTCCTCAGATCTAGTTCTTTGCCAGTACCATGCTGTTTTTATCCTGGTGGCTTTGTAGTATAGTTTCAAGTTGGGAGTTTTGAAAGCCCCTGCCATGTCTCTGTTACCTAGAATTGCTTTTGCTATTCTAGGTCTCTTCTTGTTCTAAATGAATTTTTGGATTGCATTCTCAAGGTCTGTGAAGTATGCTGCTGGAATTTCAATTGGGATTGCATTGAATCTATATAGCAGTTTTGGAAGTATGGTCATTTTCAATATGTTGATTCTTCTGACTCAGGAGCAAGGGATGACTTTCCATTTTCGGTTATCATCTTCAGTCTCTCTTTTCAGAGTGCTATAAATTTCAGACAAGAGGTCTTTGATTTCTTTTGTTAGATTGATTCCTAGGTATTTCTGTTTCTTGAGTTCTATTGTGAAAGGAATTGTTTGCCCTATTTCTCTCTCAGTGAGTCTGTTGTTTATGAAAAAGAAAGCTATTGGTTTTTGTGTGATGACCTTGTATCCAGCTACTATACTGAATTTGGTTATTAAGTCTAGAAGACTTTTGGTGGAGTTCTTAGTGTCTTTTATAGAGTGTATCAAATCATCTGCAAATAATGACAATTTGACTTATTCATTTCCTATCTTTATTCCTTTTCTTTCTTTCTCTTGACTAATTGCTGTGGGTAATGTTTCCAATACTATATTGAACAGGACTGGTGATAGTGGACATCCTTATCTTGCTCCTGAGTTTAGTGTGAAGGTTTTCAGTTTTTGACCATTTAGTATGATATTGTGGGTTTTTCATAGATAGCTTTCATCAGATTGAGGTAAAGACCAGCTATTCCAATTTTTTTAGGGTTTTTTTTTTTAATCATAAATGCATGTTAGATTTTGTCAAATGCTTTTTCTGCATCTATTGAGACAATCATATGGTTTTTGTCCTTGGTTCAATTGATATAGTGTATTACATTTATTGATTTGCATATGTTGAACCATTGCTGCATCCTTGGGATGAATCCCACTTGGTCAGGGTGTATGATCCTCTTGATGATCTTCTGCTTTCTATTTGCCAGTATCTTCTTAGGGATTTTTACATCTATGTACATTAGTGAGATTGGCCCATAGTTCTCTTTTTCAGTTGGGTCTTTCTCTGCTTTGGTGATCAAGGTGATGCTTGGTTCCAGGAAAGTGTTCAGGAGTACTGCTTTCCTTTTAATTTCATTGAAGATGTTAAACAGTGGTGGCATTAGTTTCTCTCCACATGTCTTGTAGATTTCAGCAGTGAAGCTATCCAGACTTGGGCTTTACTTAGTGGGTAAGTTTTTAATTACATTTTCAATTTTATTGACTGATATTGGGTTGTTTAGAATCTTTAGGTCATCTTTGTTCAACTTTGGTAATTCACACATATCTAAGAATCTGTCCTTTTCTTCTGTAGTTTCCATCTTATTGGCATATAGTTTCTCATAGTAGGGATTGATGATCCACTGGATTTCTGCTGGATCCATAGTAATTTCACCCTTTTCATTCCCAATTGCAAATATTTGGGAATTTATTTACTTTTATGATAAGATTGACTAAGGTGATGTCAATTTTGTTTATTCTTTTGAAGAACCAACTCTTGTCTTCATTGATTTTTTTGTGTTCTTCTCTTAGTCTCCATTGCATTCATTTCTGCTCTCATCTTTATAATTTCCTCCCTTGTATGAGCTTTGGGGTTGTCGTGCTCTTCTTATTCTAGAAGTCTGAAGTTCAGCATCAGGTTGTGTAATTGAGCTCACCTTGTTTTCCTCATATGACTGTTCAGTGCTATGAATTTCCCTTGTAATATTGCTTTCATTGTGTCCCATAGATTCCAATATGTTGTATTGAAATTGTCTTTTAATTTTAAAAACTGTCTGATATCTTCTTTAATTTGTGACCCATTGGTTATTCAGAAGTGGGTTGCTCACTTTCCAAGTGTTTATGAAATTCTCATAGTTTCTTATGCTATTGATTTCCAATTTCATTGCACTATGGTCTGATAATATACCGGGTATAACTTCAATTGTTTGCACTTACTTAAATATGTTCTGTGAGTGAGTATGTGGTGTATTTTGGAGAATGACTCATGTGAAGTTGAAAAGAATGTGTATTCTGATTTTGTGGGGTGGAATACTCTGTAAATATCTCTTAAGTTCAAGAGTTTGATTGAGTTCTAGTATTTCATTGTTTGTTTTTTTTTGTCTAGTTGATCTATTTGTGACAGTGGGGTATTGAGGTTCCCCACTACTACTGTATTAGTGCTTATGTGAATTTGCATGTCCATTAGTATTTTTATTTATAGTTGGCTGCACTAGTGTTCGATGCATAAATATTAATGATTATCATCTTTTCCTCTTGGACTGTTCCCTTTACAAGGATGTAGTGTCTTTCTTTGTCTCTGCTAATCACTGTTGCTTTGAAACCCACTTGATCTGGGCTCTCAAAGCTGCGGCGACCAGTGACTGGCCCCGGTGAGACAAGACAAGCAGCTTGAAGTACCTGTGGCTGTCCCAGGCCAAGCCCATGGCACGGTGAGGTCCGCTTAGCTGGGTGGGAGCTTCGAATGCTCAGCCCCCCCACCCCGCCCCGTGCACCACCTACCTTCTGCCTTTTCTGTTACCTGGTCCCACACTACAGAGGCACAGGAGATTATAAAGACCTTTGTCCTGAACACCACAAGACAGAGCAGAAGTTAGTAACAGAAAGAGAGCTTCTCAGGCTTCTGGAAGAAAACTGAAGCTCAGCAGAAAAGTAAAGAGAATCTCTACAATAAAGGCACATCAGACCACTGTACCTGGTCTGCTGCTGGCTTGCTGAGACTCATTGACTTGTATATGCACAGGGATTCCTACATTGCCTACTGTGACAACAGAGACATACCCTGAAGGAGGCCCATAATTTCTATTGCTATTTGCAAAAAAGAAAAAAAATTCTTATTTTTAATTCTTAATTTTACTTTTTTCTACACTTCAGTTTTACTTTTCTTTCTTTTCTTTCTTTTATCTTCTCTCTCTCTCTCTCTCTCTCTCTCTCTCTCTCTCTCTCTCTCATTCTCTCACTGTCCTACATTGCACCTCATCTCCCCATTTGTTTCTTTCTGCACTGAATTCGGATTTCTTCCTTACTGTTCTTTTCTTCTCTTTTTCCTTCTCTTGATTATCATTAGGTTTAAAGGAAAGTAAATTTGCTAGCTAGCCTCCCTGTTGCCATTAGGTGATTCTATTCACATCTTTGTTCTTTCATTCTGCCATTTTCTCTTGCCTTTAACAACTTCTTAGAGTTTCTCTGATCTTTTTGTGTCTTCTGGCCTCACCGCTAATCTTACCTGTTCTTTCTACCTGTCCCTTCCTCCCCAACTCCTTTTAGCTCCCCACCAGAAGGTGAAAGTTGCTATATTGAAGAGTTTATTCATTATAAACTTATGTTGGGTTGGTCCTTGGTTTTAATTTAACTCACACAGTGAAAGGTGATAGATTAATAAGTACCACAAATTGTCATTTTCTAAGCTGTGCTTGAGGCTATGGTATGGCTGACTATATCATTTGGGCTAACATGTTGTGATTGATCTAATTAGCTTTCCTTCCTGGTATAAGAAAAATATAATAGCTTCAGAGTCATTAGACTCTCAAAACCCAAACACAAGCCATATCTAGAAGACACCTCTGAAAAGGAATCATTCCACAAGGGTTTTAAACACAAGCAACAAAGACACCTACATTAAGCAATCTTGAAATATCAACCAAGGAATTAAATCAAGGACAGTACCAAAAAAAAAAATGAGAAGACACTTAAGAAAGGCACAAACACAGGCTTCCACATCACAAAAAGGAAATTATGGGGGAAATGAGGTGGAAAACTCTGATAAGCAACCACTTGGACACCCTGAACTGATAGCACAGGAAGTAACAAAGCAGATGCATGGGTTCTAGAAAATTTCAAAATAGAAATAATCTCCCAGATAAATACAGACATGGTGACCAGAGTGAAAGACATGATTAGAAGCTCTAGAGCAGAAACAGATAAGAAAATAGATGAGATCAGAAACATGCTGGAAGCCATGAATGCCCAGCATAAGAAAGAAATGGAAAACATGATCACTCAACATAAGAAAGAAATGGAATCCATGAAACAGATTCAAACAGATATTAAGGAGATTAAAAACTCCATTGAAAGCATCCAGAGCAGACTAAGAGAATCTGAAGACAGATTATCAGATATAGAAGACAGGTTTGCAGTTAAGGACCATGAAAACAGAGATTTTTTAAAGATAGTAAGGGACCATGAGAAATCAATTCAAAAGCTGCTAGATGATGCAAAGAAGAATAACATAAGACCCATAGGAGTCCATGAAAAAACAGGAGAAAGTACAACAGATATTAAAAAAACCTGTTCACAGAAATAATAGTAAATAACTTCACAGACAGAGGTAGAGAGTTGGGCATACAGATAAGTGAGGCATATAGAACTCCATCCAGCCATGACCAAAAAAATCTACACCTAGACATATAAGAGTCAAGATCCCAGAAACCCAACAGAAGAACAAAATTCTATAGGCAGTTAGAGAAAAGAAACAAATCACCTACAAAGGAAAGCCCATCAGAAACACGGAAGATTTCTCAAAACAAACCCTCAAGTCAAGGAGAGCCTGGAGTCAAGTATTTCAAGCCCTAACAGAAAAAAATCTTCCAACCTAGACTGTTGTATCCTGCAAAATTACCTTTCAAAATTGATGGGGAAATTAGATACTTCCATGACAAAGAACACCTGAGAAATTTCATGAACACCAAACCAGCTCTCCAAACAATTTTAAGCAATATCCTAGAAAAAGACAATGAAGGTCACAACTCCATGAGGCCCAGCAGAAAGAAGGCACCACACAAGGTATGACACTAAAGCAAAAGGGGGGAAAATAAGAAAACAGCCAACAACAGTAAAACATCATGACAAGGATGAGTCAATATCTGTCAATTATAACTATCAATGTTAATGGCCTCAATTCACCAATCAAAAGAAATAGACTGGCAGAATGGATTAAGAAACAAAACCCAGCAATATGCTGTATACAAGAAATGCACCTAACTCAAAAGGAATTCCATAGACTGAAAGTAAAAGGATGGAAAAGAGTTCTCCACGCAACAGGAACCCTGAAAAAAGCAGGCATAGCAATCTTATTTGCAGACAAAGTAGATTTCAAACCAAAACTAATTAAGAGAGACAAAGATGGTCACTACATGCTTGTGAAAGTAATAATCCAAGAGGAAGAGATGACAATCCTAAATATATATGCACCAAATACAAATGCCCCCAACTATACAAAACAAATATTACTGGACATGAAAAACCATATAAGCACTAATACAATTGTAATGAGGGACCTCAACACCCCTCTAGCACAAATAGACAGATCAACTAGGAAAAAAATTAACAATGAAATTCTAGAACTAAACGAAGCTATTGAACAAATGGACTTAATAGATGTTTACAGAGTGTTCCACCCCACACACTCAGAATACACATTCTGTTCAGCTGCACACGGGTCATTCTCCAAAATAGATCACATGCTATCTCATAGGACATATCTAAGTAAATGTAAAATAATCGAAGTTATCCCCTGTATATTATCAGACCATAGTGCAATACAATTGGAGATCAATAACATAAGAAACCACAGAACACCCACAAACACATGGAAATTGAACAACACCCTCCTGAACAACCAATGGGTCACAGAGGAAATTAAAGAAGAAATTAGACAGTTTCTACAAGTAAATGAAAAGGCCAGTACAACATACAGGAATCTGTGGGACACAATGAAAGCAGTTCTACATGGGAAATTCATAGCAGTGAATGCCCATATTAGGACAACAGAGGGAACTCAGTTAAATAACTTAATGCAGAACCTCAAGTTCCTAGAAAAAGAAGAGCATAACAAACCCAAAGCTAGTACAAGAAAGGAAATAATAAAGATTGAAGAAGAAATCAATGCATTGGACACTAAGAGAATGATACAAAAAAATCAATGAATCAAAGAGTTGGTTTTTTGAAGGAATAAATAAAATTGATAAACCTTTAGCCACCCTTATCAAAAAAAGGAAAGAAAAGTCTCAATCCATGCAATTAAGAATGAAAAAGGTGAAGCCACAACAAATCCAGCAGAAATTCAGAGATTCATCTATACCTACTTTGAGAACCTGTTCTCTAATATAATGGAAAGCACAGAAGAAATGGACAGATTCCTAGATACATACAAATTGCCAAAATTAAATGAAGAAGAATAGAAATTCTAAACATCCCAATAACAATGAGTGAAATTGAAAATTTAATAAAAATCTTACCAACAAGGAAAAACCCAGGTCCTGATGGCTTCACTGCTGAATTCTAAAAGACATTTAAAGAAGAACTATCACCTTTAAACTCATCAAGGAAACTGAAAGGGAAACAAGGCTTCCAAATTCATTCCTTGAAGGAAGTTTTGCTTTGATTCCAAAACCAGGGAAATACCCAACCCAAAAAGAGAACTACAGACCAATCTCCCTAATGAACATAGATGCAAAAATCCTCAACAAGATACTGCCAAACGGAATACAGAGGATCATCAAGAAGATCATACACCCTGACCAAGTCGGATTTATCCCAGGGATGCAAGGATGGTTCAACATCCATAAATCAATAAATGTAATACACTATATTAACAGAGTCAAGGAAGAAAACCACGTGATCATCTCAATAGATGCAGAAAAAGCATTTGACAAAATCCAACACCCATTCATAATAAAAACACTACAGAAAATTGGAATAGAAGGGCTTTATCTCAAGCTGATTAAGGCTATCCATGAAAAACCAACAGCCAACGTCATACTAAATGGTCAAACACTGAAAACTTTCACACTAAAATCAGGAACAAGACAAGGATGCCCACCATCACAACTCCTGTTCAATATTGCTCTGGAAACATTAGCCATAGCAATTAGAAAAGAGAAAGAAATAAAAGGAATAAAGACAGGAAAGGAAGAAGTGAAACTGTCATTATTTGCTGATGATATGATCCTTTACATAGAAGATCCAAAAAACTCAGTCAAAAGTCTGCTAGACCCAATTGACAGTTTCAGTAGAGTAGCTGGATACAAGGTCAACACTCAAAAAACAATAGCCTTCTTATAAGCAAATAGCAGACCCATTGAGAGAGAAATTCGGGAAATAATTCCTTTTACAGTACCATCTAAAAAAATGAAATATCTAGGCATCAACATAACAAAGGAAGCAAAAGACTTCTACACTGAAAATTACAGCTCTCTGAAAAAGGAGATAGAAGAGGATGTAAGAAAATGGAAAGATATCCCTTGTTCCTGGGTAGGAGGAACCAATAGAGTGAAAATGGCCATACTTCCAAAACTACTATATAGATTCAATGCAATGCTGATTGAAATTCCAACAATATACTTCACAGACCTAGAGAAAACAATCCAAAAATTCATTTGGAACCAGAAGAAACATAGAATAGCAAAAGCAATTCTGGGCAACAGAGGCATGGTTGGGGGTGCCACAATGCCCAACTTGAAACTATAGTACAAAGCTGCTGTGATAAAAACAGCATGGTACTGGCAAAGAAACAGACTCAAAGATCAGTGGAATAGATTAGAAGATGCAGAAACATCTCCAGACATACTCAGCCACCTCATCTTTCACAAAGGAGCCAACAACCCTCATTGGAGGAAAGATAGCCTATTTAATAAATGGTGTTGGAAAAACTGGATTTCAACCTGCCAAAGATTAAAACTAGACCCATACCTATCACTGTGCACTAAACTAAGATCGAAGTGGATTAAAGATCTAAATATTAAGCCAGAAACACTAAACTTCCTAGAAGATAAATTAGGTAGAACTCTTGGTGACATTGGCATAGGAAAAGTCTTTATGAACAAATCTTTAGTAGCATGGGAGCTAGCAGAAAGAATCAACAACTGGGATCTCATCTTTTGAAAAAGCTGCTGCACTGCAAGAGAAATTACCAACAGAGCTAAGAGACAACCTACAATGTGGGAAGAAATCTTTAGCAGCTGTACCTCAGACAAAGGTCTACTATCTAGAATATACAAAGAACTGAAAAAAATCAGACCCCCCAAATTCAAAAATCCAATTCAAAAATGGGCATCCTAAATGAATAGATATTTCTCAGACAAAGAAGTAAAAACAGCAAGTAAATACATGAAAAAATGTTCAACATCACTGGTCATTGGAGAGATGCAGATGAAAACAACACTGAGATTCCACCTCACCCCACAAAGATTGGCTGCTATCAAGAAATCAAGAAATAACAAATACTGGCGGGGGCGTGGAGAGAAAGGAACCCTTCTCCATTTTTGGTAGGAATATAGATTGGTGCAACTACTGTGGAAATCAGCATGGAGATACCTCAAAGTACTAGGACTACAGTTCCCCTTTGACCCCCCTATTCCCCTACTGGGAATCTTCCCCAAAGAATTAAAAGAATCATACCACAGTGATATATGTGCACCTATGTTTATAGCAGCACAGTTTGTAATAGCTAAAGCTTGGAAACAACCCACGTGCCCCTCGACTGGAAACTGGATAAAGAAGGTGTGGTTTTTCTATAAAATGGGGTACTACTCAGCCATAAAGAATGAGTAAGTAGAGACATTTATAGCTAAATGGATGCATATTGAGGCCATACTCTTAAGTGAAATAAATAGGATACACATGTGTAAATATCGAATAGTTTCTCTAGTTTGAGAAATTAAAAGTGAAAATAAGGATAAAAACAATTAAAATGAATAATTGATAATTTGAAACAAGAAAAGGTCCAAGGGTTAGGGAATGGTTGGAGGGGAAGGGGAATGGGAAGAAGGGAAAGGAAAAATTATGAGAAAGAAAAAAAATGGAATCAAACTTTGTGTAAATAGGGAAGGGTGGAGGGGGTAAATGGTGCACAGGTAATGGGAGAAAAAATAAACTAAGATTCATCATGTTCTGATACAAACACCCAATGATAAATGTTAATGTATTTTATACCTAAAATGTACCAATAAGTATATATATAAATTTAAATAAAAAGAACTCATGCCCCCTCCACAAAACTCCTAAAGGTCTTAAATTCACATCAAAACTTTAAACCCAGCCTCCGCATCTTTCATTTTAACCTATAAATTGCATTTCCTCCCACCACCTATGAAGCAGCAATACTGGTGGGCAACAGATCTCAACTTCAAACATATGTGTCAGATGTGCAACCTGACACACTTTAGGAAAAGACAACATAGATCAACCATTTGAAACACTGCCTTAAATATACAATTTCAGCTCATAATCACCTCATTTCTCTGAGTGCCCAAAGTCCACTCTTGAGAGTACATAATAAAATCCCTATCTAATAAACCCTTTTTGTGTCTCTTATTGACTCAGAATGAAATTTTTTTCCCTGCAATAGGTCAGCAAATCTGCAGACTTATTCCATAAGGGAATGGTAGTTTCCTTATTTCGGCCACAGTGACTCTCAGATCCAGCCCAGTGACCCTGCTTCACATACTTACAAGCCTTTGGGGCCTTCTTCAGCCTTGATATGAACACTGAGTCTGATAGTCACTGCCTGATATGAAAAACCATGGGAAGAGGAAATGCTAGCATAGATTCCACTGAACCAGTGCCATCAAACTGAAGTCATGGAGACAAATGCTGATTATTGACTATTATATGACTGGGGAGGCTTAAAGAACAGACCGCATAATTAGGCAAATTACTCCACTCTATCCCAATCTCCGAGGGCCTTCTAATTATTAGTGGAGGACAAAGAAATGATAATGAATGTCCACCAAATTATAGGAATTGTTCCTCTATTCAGAAGGAAGTTCTGGATTCTATTTACTGGGTGTTTCTTTTCTTTTTTCCTTTTCTATCAAAATCCATCTGTACTTTACTTCCATTGTTTCCATTGAGGTAAATATATATTCCTCAGGCCATAGATGAAGATTCAGCAGAGGGTTCAGCAGTGGAACAGTCCATGAAAGACAAGTGACACATGAATTTTCTAAGAATTTCCTGAGATGAAATTCTGAGACATGTGATAAAATAGTTGGCCCCTTATTGCTTGAACACAGTTACAAAAAGAAAACACATCCTGGGTCAAATGGGACCTCTAGCCCTAGTTCTTTGAGGTATATCCATACTGATTGCCACAGTGGTTGCACCAGTCTGCATTCCCACCAAAAATGGAGAAGGGTTCCTTTATCCCCACACCCTCACCAGCATTTCTCATTGGTTAATTTCTTGATAGCAGCCATTATTTCTGGGGTGAGGTGGAATCTCAGTGTTGTTTTCATCTGAATCTCTAGAATGACCAGTGATGTTGAACATTTTTTCATATATTTATTTGGTGCTTTTACTTCTTTGACTGAGAAATGTCTGGTCATTTCAGGGGCCCATTTTTGAACTGGGTAACAATAGAAGAATTTAAGCAAAAAAAAAAGAACTAAGATACATCATGTACAGGTACAAGTACCCAAAAATAAATGTAAATGTATTGTATACCTAAAATATACCAATAAAAGAATTTAAAGAAAAAAAAGAAAAAAAACTGTGAGAGATGGTTAATAAAGAATAGACTCTCAGAACCATAAAAAAAAGAAAACACATCCTAGTTAAGCACTGTGTAAGAACAAGGACAGCATTCTTTTACACTTCAACAAAACAAGTGTTTCATAATTTTGAAATATTTCTAAGTGATTTCCTTTCCTTGCTACAGTGGCTTGTGAATTCTATGTCAACGTTTTTCTAATCACAAATCCTCTTGAACTAGTGTTCCACATGAAACATTTTAAAGTTGAGGGGAAAAAGGAGGATGCTAGTAGAATATATTAATATGTGCTTTTTTTGACTCCTGCTTAATCTGTGTATTAAGATTAATGGTTAATAATGAACTTTCTGTGTTCTAAAGCAAGTGAGCCCCCCAAAAATCCTCTATTTATGATTTTAGAGTGTTAGCCCCAAGAATATCTCAAAATTGAAGGTTTCTGTCCCAACATTCTTATGCCCAATTAGGATATGTTTATATCAATTCTTTCTGACACATATATTGCAATCCTCTTCCTTCAGCTACCTGAAGAAAACACAGGCTTATTAGTGAGCTCCATTATGATTTAACTGGGAAAAATGCAAAATAAAAATAAAAAGAGAGAGAGAAAAAAATGAAAAAATAGAAGTACCTGGGCTTTTTCCTCATTTGTATTTGGAGATTATCAATGCTAAATTTAATAGAGCATTTGCATAAAGTACTTAAAATCTTTAAGAAAGCTCAGATAGAGGATTTGACTTCCTTTACCAAAATATTTCCTGAGAATATTTTTAAACACTCAGATAGTCTCTATTCAATTTGACACCTATTTAATCAGAATATCTTCATTTGAAATTCTTAATGATATTTTCTTATACTAGGGTTAACAAACGCTACCTTATTGTATTTCCTGACATGTATAAAATAACTGCTTAGTATCACCTATTATTACTATCAATAATTCCCACCACCTAAAAAGTAAATAGGTAAGAATATAAGCTTCATAATTTTTTCCCACCTCTACCCCAGTACTAGGTATTGAACTCAGGATCTTGCACTTGGAAGGAAGGCTCAGCAACACTGAGCTAAATCTCTGGCCCCATAACTGATTCTCCATAAAGATTGAAATTATAATCTATGAAACTTTAGGTTTTGATTACTCTGCATGATTCTGTTCTCCCGCACATCTATTCCCAAAGGAAAATGACTGTCAAGAATTTAGGTGAGCAAATTTTCCTCTCAATCACCATAACTCAGTATAGGTTTATGTATTTATAAACAGTTTGCTTCAAAGCTTATCCAAAATATATCTTACATTGGCTGAGTATCTAAAAACAGTTTTTCTTAAAAATATATTTTAAAAATATTTAAAGCTCTTTCAAATAGTCTACAATATCTATTGCTCTGACATGTGCTGGTTTACTTCCTCATGGAAATATAAGTTGGTCTGTGTAGTGCTCTCTGGATGTGAGATAACTTCTCAGCTTATTATCATGACAATCCTTATAAAATTCTTGTTCCTTTCATTATATCACAAAAGTGAGAATTTTCAGATAATATGTGGGTGGAGGATGTGTAGTCTGAACTCCAACAATTAATGTATATTCAATTTTCCTATTAATCAGTTTCATTTTTGACCCCCTCATAAGTCTTTATCCAATGCATCACATTATTTGTTTTCATCAACTTTCCCATTGCTGTGACACAATATCCAATATATACAACTTAAAGGAAGTGAAGTTTATTTTAGCTCATAATTACAGTCCCTGGTTGGCTGGCTCCAAGAGAGAAACAGCATGGTGGGAGGGTATGGGAGAGAGAAACTGCCCACATAATAAAGGTAAGGAAGCAGAGAGAGCAGGGAGGAGCAAGGAAGAGATACATACCCTTCAAATCATACCCCAGTGACCTCCCTCTAACCAAACCCACCTCCTAACAGGAGGACAGCTGAGCACCCCCATAGTTCATATGCCTTCCAGAAGGCCAGCCTCTGAGTTCATGAGAGTTTTGGGGATCATTCTTGATATAAACCATAATATTTGTCTTAAGATTTATTTTAAAAAATATCCCTGAGTTAATTCCAGCAATACTTCTTGCATAATTAGTGACTGAGACATTTTATCTCACATGGGTAATATTTTCACTTGGTTCCAGTAGAGGAGACTGTACCCTGGAATGAGTGTTATGAAATCCACATTACAGTCCTGTAGCGCTGTCCTGCTACTAAGCATACAATGTGTATATGCCTCTCCAACTCTCTTTCCTCTTTATGCTTGATGGAAATGCAGATAATATCACCCATCTCCATAATGTATGCGCACCTAAGTTTGGCACTTGATTAGTCACTCTAGTGTTCTTTTTTCAAATCAAGCAAATTATCATTATGCAAATAGCAAGTCTATTGATGGATAAAGGTGTCAAAGTACTTTAGAACCTGGAATAATGTAAAACACCAAAATGTATCTCATCCTCTTCACAACATTAACCCCTTCCCTTTATGTATAATTTACTATTTTTATACCTATGAGTATCTTTGCTTTGACTTTGAATAATCAAATGTTTTATATGTTGCCATTAAATAAACATACAAGACTCTTGTGTACATAATATACACACCAGCCAGAGCCATTTTACCTTGTCTCCAGCTGTATGGGATATTCCTAAAAGGGGTAAAAGGACAAGGGAAAAGTGAACAAGAGTCTTAATGCAATAATGGCTATGCCCAATTATTTTGACCCAAGGAAATGTCTATTCATGTTTAACAATTGTTTTTTGTGATAGGATAGAGAAAGGATCTGAAGAATCAGAAATGAAATCAGTCTGTTAATCTTGTCAAAATTAAAGCATATAGTTGTACGAAGGCAAAAGTAAAATGCCCCTTTACAGAAGAATAAAGATGACAACTTCAGATTTCAGGATATTCTACTTCAAAGGTTTGAAATTGAATCTTTTATCATTAGTGCCAATAATATTTAAGATTCATTTTAACTTTGTTATACACCTATCATCTATTAATAAGAGGTATACACATTGTCTGTTTAATCCATACTCAATGATGTTATATGAAAAAAAAATCATCTCAGATACCAATGCAGTCACAGAGATAGAAACAACCTGCTGTTACAGAAATTTTAAAGAACAGATTAAAAATCCAGAATTAAATTGTAAAACTCTGTTTTTGGTTCATGAATCTTTTCCTTTGCTTACTAAGAATTAGTAAGTTTCTGGGAGAGATCCAGAGTTGTAAACCACAATTATTTCTCAGAAACATCAAACTCTTTCCAATTTCCTGAGAAGAAATGAAATCAAACCCTGAGTTGATTTCTTTGGTTAAGATTGAGAAATATAACTACATGGAAAGCCTGGAGTAGGGAGCAATAAAAAGGTCAGCTGTAACCATTGTGGGCCTTCTCTTTCTTTGAGTATTGCCTCTGTTCTCAGACATCCTACCCACAATGGGTGCAGCAGGTGTAAGCTCATCTCTTCACTGTGATCTACTTGGAACCTCTGAAAGGTATGGCTCAATGTAAAAAGTCTCCCATCCTGGAAATACAGGGAAGTGAAATGATGGCTTGAAATGTCAGAGACTATGTGCAGGATTCATCTGGCAAAGTGCCCTGTATCTGTCATTAGACAGCTGTAAGGGAACACTTCTTTCTTTTCTACCAAAAACTTATAGTTAAATACACAAAAAGCTTTTCACTTTTTTCTTTTAAAATAATATAGGAGTTCATACATAAGGAACATTGTGTAAATACATTGCAACAAGTTACATAGAATACAGCATTCAGATGCTGCTATTTAGGAATTGCTCAATACTGGTTCATGATGATATGGTTATTTTCAACTTCATCATCACCATCATAACCTTTCTGAGGTTCTGATGAAACGGTTCACAGATACCCATAATTTTCTATCATAGATTAGATGCCTATGATATGTAGAAACTGGGTGGAAAGGGAGGAAAATTTTGACTGAGACTTTTGTGTCCCTCATGACAACCAAAATGATAACCTTCTTCATATTTGAAACTGCACACAATGCTATAATTCCACCTCACCATCAAAACTGTCTTCTATATCTTCATGATATTTAACAATGATTCAAATCAATTCTACTCCACCCATTTTCCCTTTCAACACTTAACTGAGTTAGATTTTGTCTCTACTGATTGTGTCAAAAAATATGATTCTAATTCCTCATCTACTTGAGAACCATTTAAGATGCTAGATCAACCCAGAGAATCAACAATGCCAGATACGAACCTCTTGATTCAAAAATCATGAAGCAGGAAACACAGAAATGGTGCCTACTGGACTAAAAAAATCTAAATGAAAGCCTGGAGGAAGAGGTTGATTATGGGCTATTTATTATAGGACCTTGGAAGCCTAGTGCTCACACTTATGATTACACAAGGTGACCCATGTCATCCTGACCCTAAAGACTTGTCAAAATTACTGGAATGTGAAGACAAGACAGAGAAAATGAGTGTCCACAAAAATCTTTGGATCTTCCTCTCCTCAGAAGAAATCTGAAGTGTATTAGTTACAGTTTTAATTTATTCCTTAAAAAATAAGTACTCAAAAAACTGTTTGTAAATGTAATGGCAGAAAACTTCCAAAGTAGAGGAAAAGAGCTTGACATACAGATAAATGAGGCATATAGGACTCCAACTAGCCTTGATCAAAATAATCTACATCTGAAATTCTGTCCGCACATTTGCTCATTTGGCTCTGTAGACTTTCAATGGAATTTTTAATGTAAAGGAAATCTGTTTGCATTTCTTTTATGGATTCCATTTGTTTCCTGTGTTGGGATTCCATCATGTTCCTCAGCTCCTCTATTTTTTTATCTGTGTCCTCTCTAGATTTAGTAATCATGTCTTGCACTATGAGCACAATCTCTGCTGTTATCTGAGTAATTATTTCTGATTTCATTTCTTCCAGATCCTCTTTTGTTGCCAGTTCACAGAGTCCAAATGGTTGAGTATCCAAGTGTTCTATCTCATTTTCCTTTGGGGTTGCTGTAGGTGATCTGGAAGTCTGGTTTTGAGACTTGTTTACATGTCCTCTCATTTTGACTGGGGGAGAGGAGCCCCTACCTCTGTGCTGGGAGTAGTGGAACAGCAGCCCAGAATCCCCACTCTCTATGCTTGAGGTGATGGAATGGCAGCCCAGAAGTCCCTTCCTCTGTGCTGGAAGCAGTGGAACAGTGGCCTGGGAGCCCATTCCTCAGCACTGGAGGTGGTGCAATGGCAGTGTGAAAGCCCCTTCCTCTGCTCTGGGAGAGGTGGAATGGCAGCCCAGAAACCCCTTCCTCTGATCTGGAAGAGGTGGTATGGTGGCCTGGAAGTCCCTACCACTGCACTGGGAGTGGTGGTATGGCAGCCTGGAAGCCCCTTCCTCTGCACCACTAAGATGGAAAACACAGAAGAAATGGACAGATTCCTAGATACATATGATTACTAAAGTTGAAAAAGAACTAAAAATTCTAAACAATCCAATATCAATCAATGAAATGGAAAACGTAATTAAAAACTTACCAACTAAGAAGAGCCCAGGTCCTGATGGCTTCACTGCTAAAATCTACAAGACTTTTACAGAGGAACTACTGCCACTACTGTTTAAACTCTTCAATTAAATTGAAAGGGAAGCAATACTCCTGAACTCATTCCTGGAAGCAAGTATCACCCTGACCCCCAAAGCAGAGAAAGACCGAATGAGAAAAGAGAACTATAGGCCAATCTCAATAATGAACATAGCCCAGAGATGCAAGGATGGTTCAACATCCATAAATCAATAAATGTAATATGCTATATTGACAGAGTCAAGGACAAAAACCATATGATCATCTCAATAGATGCAGAAAAGGCATTTGACAAAATCCAGCACCCATTCTTGATAAAAACACTACAGAAAATTGGAATAGAAGGGCTTTAGCTCAACTGATTAAGGCTATCTATGAAAAACCAACAGCCAACATCATACTAAATGGTCAGAAACTGAAAACTTTTATGCTAAAATCAGGAACAAGACAAGGATGCCCACTATCATTACTCCTGTTCAATACAGCTCTGGAAACACTAGCCATAGCAATTAGAAAAGAGAAAGAAATAAAAGGAATAAAGACAGGAAAGGAAGAAGTGAAACTGTCATTATTTGCTGATGATATGATACTTTACTTAGAAGACCCAAAAAACTCAGTCAAAAGTCTTCTAGACCTAATTGACAGATTCAGTAGAGTAGCTAGATACAAGCTCAACACTGAAAAGAAAATAGCCTCCTTATATGCAAATAGCAGACCCATTGAGAGAGAAATTCGGGAAATAATTCCTTTTACAACAGCATCTAAAAACATGAAATATCTAGGAATCAACCTAACAAAGGGAGCAAAAGACCTCTACACTGAAAGCTCTAGCACTCTGAAGGAGGAGATTGAAGAGGATGTAAGAAAATGGAAAGATATCCCTTGTTCCTGGGTAGGAAGAACCAATATAGTGAAAATGGCCATACTTCTAAAACTACTATATAGATTTAATGTAATACCAATTGAAATTCCAACAATATACTTCACAGACCTAGAGAAAACAATCCAAAAATTCATTTGGAACCAGAAGAAACATAGAATAGCAAAAGCAATTCTGAGCAACAGAGGCATGGCTGAGAGTATCACAATCCCTAACTTGAAACTATACTACAAAGCTACAGTGATAAAAACAT
Source organism: Heterocephalus glaber (assembly GCF_053883595.1). Taxonomy (NCBI): domain Eukaryota; kingdom Metazoa; phylum Chordata; class Mammalia; order Rodentia; family Bathyergidae; genus Heterocephalus; species Heterocephalus glaber. The sequence goes on from NW_028258185.1 coordinate 2,842,434, forward strand.
CATGGTACTGGCAAAGAAACAGATTCAAAGATCAGTGGAATAGATTAGAAGATGCAGAAACAACTGCAGAAATACTCAGCCACCTCATCTTTGACAAAGGAGCCAATCGCCCTCATTGGAGAAAAGATAGCCTGTTCAATAAATGGTGTTGGAAAAACTGGATTTCAAACTGCCAAAGATTAAAACTAGACCCATAGCTATCACCATGCACTAAACTAAGATCAAAGTGGATTAAAGAGCTAAATATCAAGACAGAAACAGTAAATTTTCTGAAAGATAAGTTAGGTAGAACTCTCAATGACATTGGCATAGGAAAAGACTTTATCAACAAAACTTCAGTAGCAGGGGAACTAGCACAAAGAATCAACAACTGGGACTTCATCTTATTAAAAAGCTTCTGCACTGCAAGAGAAACTATAAACAGAGCTAAGAGACAACCAACAATATGGGAAGAAATTTTTAGCAGCTGTACCTCAGACAAAGGTCTACTACCTAGAATACATAAAGAGTTGAAAAAAATCAGACCCCCCAAATTCAAAGACCCAGTTCAGAAATGGGCATCCAAAATGAACAGACATTTCTCAGACAAAGAAGTAAAAACAGCAAATAAATATATGAAAAAATGTTCAACATCACTGGTCATTGGAGAGATGCAGATGAAAACAACACTGAGATTCCACCTCACCCCGCAAAGAATGGCTGCTCTCAAGAAATCAACCAATAACAAATGCTGGAGGGGGTGTGGAGAGAAAGGAACCCTTCTCCATTGTTGGTGGGAGTGCAGACTGGTGCAACCACTGTGGAAATACGTATGGAGATACCTCAAAGAACTGGGACTAGAGGTCCCATTTGACCCAGCTATTCCCCCACTGGATATCTTCCCAAAAGAATTAAAAGACTCATACCAAAACGATATATGTGCACCTTTGTTTATAGCAGCACAATTTGTAATAGCTAAGGAGTGGAGACAGCCCAAGTGCCCATTGACTGGAAAGTGGATAAAGAAGATGTGGGGGTTTTTATAAAATGGAGTACTACTCAGCCATAAAGAATGAGAAACTAGAGTCATTTATAGCTAAATGCATGCATATTGAGGCCATATTCTTAAGTGAAATAAATAGGACACACAAGTGTGCATACTGAATAGTTTCTCTAGTGTGAGAAACTGAAAGTGTAAATAAGGATGAAAATGATTAAAATGAATAACTGATAATTTGAAATAGGAAAAGGTCCAAAGGTGGACGGGTGGCAGGAGGGGAAGAGGAAGGGAAGAAAGGAAGGGAAAAATTATGAGAAAGAAAAAAAATGGAAACAAAATCTATGTAAATAGGGAAGGGTGGTGTGGGTGAAGGGCGCATAGGTAATGGGGAAAAAAAATAAGAACTAAGATACATCATGTTCAGGTACAAACACCCACTGATAAATGTAAATGTAATGTATACCTAAAATGTACCAATTAATATATAAATAAAAAAACAAGAAGGTATTTTGATACACTCGAGCAAGGGGCTTATAAAATTTGTATCTTTTTTATGTGCATTGAGTACGTACCACATGCAAGCAATGTGCTGGGTATTTCAGACACTGTCCTTAAATAAATCTACTTTGGACAAAAAAAATAATGAACATAGAAGCAGAAATCTTTAATAAAATATTGGCAAATAGAATGCAGAAGATCATCAAGAAGATCATACACCCTGACCAAGTGGGATTCATCCCAGGGATGCAGGGATGCTTCAAAATATGCAAATCAATCAATGTAATACACTGTCAATAGAGCCAAGGCATTGAATTTCTTCCAATTCAACATTTACATTATCTTTAATACTTGATGCTTGACAAATTTTCATTGGTGTTAATCTCATTCTCCAAAGATTATCAGTTAAAGGGGAGGATGTCCCACATGTTAGAGCTTGAAGCAGTTATGGGCAAGTGGTGAAACTCTGAATACCTGCATGCTTGAACTGCAGAATTACATGCCATCCAACAACCTCTGGTCCTTGTTAATTATATGTCAGGGATTTCAATGACATCTCATTCATCACCCTTATGTGGTTGTGGATAGAATTTCAAAACTTTTGAGAAGATACATTTCCTACTCAGAAAATACTCATCATAAAGTTGAAATGGCTTTTGTTTTAAGGAAAAGACTTCCCCACACTCTATCTGGAATTTCTTCTATACTCCTAGTCTGACTTTACACTTTTCCTGACATAAAGCAAGTTATAAGCATGGAGTTACTAGGATTATTCCAGCATAGTATGAGTTCTAGTTTTTTGGGGTTGAAGAATTAGTGTTTACTCTCTTTTCATACCTTATGGCTTCATTCCTCTTAAAGTTGGTGATCATTAGTTTCAAAGAGAAATCCATCTGATATTGTTAGTGACTTTCCAACTTCATGCTGATAGTGCAAAAGGCTGGATAGGTCACGTCAGAGTATCTGCAAGAGGCAAATGAAGAAAGAGGAATACTCTATGTAGATCGCTTTTACACAGCATTTTATTTTATATTATTTTCCCCTTTATTGCTGAATTAGGACAAGAAGAACTGTGGCTCATAGGGAGATACAATAAAATGACTCACAGTAAGGGGGATCGATGATCTCATTTGAACAAGATGCCCAAACAGTACAAAAAAGCCTTCATTCTAGGGTTCAAACTTTCAGTATTTCTTGTATTTGAAAAATGTTTATGGAACTTCGTCTGTGCAACAATGTGGGTTGGCACTGGGGAAACAAAAATTTTGTAGGAAACACTTCCTGCCCTCCAGAAACATGGAAGAAAAAATAAAACTTTCCTTAACTTATTATGTACTATCACATCTGTGACCCAGTGAGAAGCACAGTAAAGTTTAGCTAAACCTAATAGGTCTGGCTAAAATATGAGCCCCAGTGCCACTCACTGAAGTCCACAAATGCCCCAGTAGCCTCTTAAAGTATAAGAAGATAAAAAAGAATATGACTTGTTTCTTTGTCCTTCAGAAACCTCAAGTGGTAAATTAGCTGGGCATGGTGGCACACACCTGTAATCTCAGCACTCTGGGAGGCTGAGGCAGGAACATCCCAAGTTCACTCCCAGCCTGGGTAACTTACAAGTTAGAAAGATCCCATCTCAAAACATAAAATAAAAAGAACTGGTGATGTATATCAGTCAAATGCCCTTTGCCCAATCCTCAGTACTTGGAAAGAAAAGGAAATAAACAGAAAAGGGAGGCTTAACAGGCATACAGACAAATGAGAAATACGGAAAGTGGGAAGATGAAAAACCAGTAATAATGATGTCAATAAATTATAAAAGTCATGCACACAATAACAACAGTAAATACACAAACATAAACAATCTCTATCTCTCAGAAGATTTTTCAGTGTGCAGTAAACAGCACCATTGCTTAAAAGCCTGTGACATGGACTAAACAGGCATGCATACCAGATGAGTCAACTAGTATGTGAGGAGTAGGTATTTTTCACATGTTTATTTCATTTACTCCTCTCAAAGATTCTGCTGAACTAACTCATTCTTGTTAACAAATGAGATGAAGGCTCCAAGTGATCAAGAAACATTCAAAATAAATCATGAATATGAAGTTCAAGATGCTAAATTAACTTAAGTATCTGATTTTGGTTCTGTCTGTGACTTTCAGAGCTGCTTGGGAACCATTTCCTTGGTGGGATACATTATAGTAAATCTATAAATGTCATGCAAGCATTTCCTAATACTACTCTAATCTGATTACAGGCACAATACTCCTAATTTAGAGAAAGCAATTTGCCCAAATTCAAACACAAACTGAAACTACAAATTGCACTGTGCTCAAGGATAGGAATCCTGTTTGATTTAATTCCAAGGTCCTGAAGACACTGCAAACTCTCAAGTGAGAAATGCAATATCAATCAGAATGATTTAAAAATGGCTGACTGCTGTACATTCTGTTTCTGTTCAATGGTCCTCGTGCTCAGTCTCTTAAAGTAGTGGAAATGTCACAGCAGATTCTTCACTCTCACCTTTCTTCTCTCCAACTCCTGCCCCTTTCCTTTCTCCTCGGAGTGAGCACAGCAGTGTCTGCTTGTGACCCATGTACTGCACTGCTCACAGGCACACATGTTCCCATTCCAGTTACTTCTCTGTCTTAGAGTATTTGGGGATGGCCAAGTCACACAGTGAGCAAATCCCTGGCATAACTCACATGGCTGGGGACAACCCTTAGATAGTCTCTTCACTTGTGTTTCTTTAAAAAGTTATCCCAAAATAATTTGAATCTATTTAAAAGGCATGATGAAATACTTCCTTTTATACAATTTGATTCTTCATGGTCTGTTTTTATTATATATTGAAATTCAAGCTAAATTTCCTGCTTGGGTCTTTATTTTGAACTTGCATCTACTTTATCATTGAATATCTTGCAGTGGAGCTTGGTATAATTTGCCCTTCATGTGTACATGCTTCACGTTTCATGCTTTGAAAGCCCCTAGAAGGAGGCAGGAACTCCTTAACTTACTCATGTGTCTTTACAGTTAGGGACAAGGGATATGGAAAATACAGTTGAACTGTGCTATTTATAAGCTGAAAACCATGGACAACTTAGTTAACATCTCCAAATCTTAGATTCTTCATTTATAAAGGGATTATAGTATTCATCTTATAGATTCATCATAAGATTATATGACACAAGTTATTTCAAAGAGATACTCACTAAACTTTTGATTAAAAAGTATTATTGATTGATCATATTTTCTACTAACCCAGTGCTTAAAAATAGATAAAGGCCTCAATAACTTACTGATGATTTTAAAACTGAGAGACTAAAATTTCAAACTTTAACTCCTACCATACTAATTACCAACACTCACAGCCTAAATTTCCCAGAAAATTCCACATTTGCTTCTATGTGATCCAATTGGCTATTAGAAGAATTACCATACTTTAGTCTATTTTATGTTTTCTGATTCTTCCTGTACACTTCCAACTGCCCTATATGCTTTTAGAATAAGATGGAGACCAAAGGACCCCACAGAAATATAACTGTGCATATGTTAATGTAAAAAAAAGATGCCATGGATATCATCAGAAAATGTGAACTCGATTGTAAGCTCTGCCATAAACTAGTGCCATAACTTTAGGCAAAATAATTAGCATATATATATATATATATCAGTTAATATAACCATGAAATGGGTTTAAAACTACTCTTGATATCACAAGACACTTGTAAAGATGGTATGCAATAAAATTTTCCCATGTGTGAAAATCCACTTGACCTCTGTGATGTGGAAATGTTAGGCTTTCTGTTATGCTTCATGCTGCTGATGACACCTTGGTGCTATTCTCCTTTAAACACAATCCTGTTTAGTCTGATTTTCTTTATTTTCTGGTGTAATTCACAAGGATGTAATGACCATTTATGTCTCTTTTAATTAATTTTGGTTTGAAATCTACTTTGTCTGCAAATAAGACTGCTAACCCTACCTTTTTCTGGGTTCCTGTCGCATGGAGAGCTGTTTTCCATCCTTTTGCTTTCAGTCTAAGAATTTCTTTTTGAGTTAGGTGTATTTCTTGTATACAGCATATTGTTGGATTTTGCTTCTTAATCCATTCTGTCAGTCTACTTCTTTTGATTGGTGAATTGAGGTCATTAACATTGATAGTTATAAGTGATAGATATTGACTCATCCTTGTCATGATGTTTTACTGTTGTTGGCTCTTTTATTTCTTATTTTCCCCCCTTTCACTTTAGTGTCTTACCTTGTATGGTGCCTTCTGTTTGCTGAGCCTTATGGAGTTGTGACCTTCATTGCCTTTTACTAGGATATTGCTTAAAATTGTTTGGAGTGCTGGTTTGGTGTTCATGAAATTTCTCCGGTGTTCTTTGTCGTGGAAGTATCTAATTTCTCCATCGATTTTGAAAGATAATTTTGCAGGATACAACAGTCTAGGCAGGAGGTTATTTTCTTTGAGGGCTTGAAATACTTGACTCCAGGCTCTCCTTGACTTGAGGGTTTGTGTTGAGAAGTCTCCTGTGTTCTGATGGGCTCTCCTTTGTAAGTGGTTTGTTTCTTTTCTCTAACTGCTTGTAGGATTTTGTTCTTCTGTTGAGTTTCTGGGATCTTGACTATTATATGTCTAGGTGTAGATTGTTTTTTATTGTGGCTAGTTGGAGTTCTATATGCCTCACTTATCTGTGTGTCAAATTCTTTACTTCTGCCTGGGAAGTTTTCTATTATTACTTCTGTGAACGGTTTTTTTAATGTTATTTGTACTTTCTCCTGCTATGTCGTGGAGTCCTATCAGTCTTATGTTATTCATCTATTCATCATCTAGCAGCTGCTGGATTGATTTTTCATGGTCCCTTATTATATTTAAGAAATTTCCATTTTATGGTCACTAACAGCAATCCTGTCTTCTATCTCTGATATTCTATCTTCACATTTGCTCAATCTGCTGTGAATACTTTCAATGGGGTTTTTAATCTCCTGGATATCTGTTTGAATCTGCTTCATGGATTCCATTTCTTTCTTATGTTGAATGTTCATGATCTCCATTTCTTTCTTATGCTGGGCATTCATGGCTTCCAGAATGGTCCTGAGCTCATCTATTTTTTTATCTGTTTCTGTTCTAGAGTCTTTAATCATATCTTTCATTCTGTTCAACATCTCTGTAGTTATCTCAGAAGTTATTTCTGTTTTGAATTTGTCTAGAGCCTCATTCATCTCTTTTGTTGCTTCCTGTGCTATCAGTTCAGGGTGTCCAGGTGGTTGATTATCAGACTTTTGCACCTCATTTCCCCCAGGAATTGCCTTTTGGGGGGCTGAAGTCTGGGTTCGTGACTTTCTTAAATGCCTTCTCATTTTTGTTTTTGGTACTGTCCTTGGTTTAGTTCCTGGGTTGATAGTTTGAAATTGCTTATTGTAGGTATCCTTGTTGCTTGTAATCAGAACCCTTATGGAATGATTGCTTCTCAGAGGTGTCTTCCAGATATAGCTGGTCTTTAGGTTTTGAGTCTCTAATGACTCTGAGGCTATCTCATTTTCGTTATACCAGGAAGGAAAACTGTTTAGATCAATCACAACATCTTAGCCCAAGTCATACAATCAGCAACACCACAGCATCAAATACCTCTTAGAGAATGACAATTTGTGGTAGTTATTAATCTATCACCTTTAAAAAATAAAGGGCCTCCTTCAAGGTGTGTCTCTGCTGTCACAATAGACAACATGGGCAGTAGTGTGCAGTTATAAGTCAACGAGTCTCAGTAAACTAGTCCCAGACCTGTGAGATTCAGGCAGATTTCTGGTTGCAAGTCCCAAGTTGAGTTCCCTGTCCTCCTGCAGAGTTGCACTCTGCAAGTTTCTACTGCAGATTTCAGCTGCTTTTCCCCTGAAGAAAGTCCAGTTTCAGATGGGAGCTGGTGATCCCTCCATCTTCCCAATCACGGTTGTCTGGTGTGCCTTTATTGCAGAGATTCCCTTCACTTTTCCAGTGGGCTTGTTTTCATCAGGGAGCCTGAGACAGGCACTTTATTGTTAGACAACCTACATGACATTTTTTCCCCCTAAAAATCAATGCCTCCACTCCAAATAAATCATGGTCAAAATAAACAAAGCATTCAAGTTGACATCAGTCCCATTTGTCTAAAATCCCGGTGTTGTATGGATGACAAGCAGCAGCCAGTTATGACAAGTGATAGATCCAAGGTAACTGCCAAATCCATTAACATTTTTCCATTTCTAAACCATCCTTAAAGAAAAATCATAAATGGGGTCACACCATCCTCACGGTAATCCAGGAGAGCAACCATGCCATCTGGATTCATGTTTGCTCCAATAAAGATTTGATAGTTTTTGAAATTAGCAAGGATGTGCTTGATTTGTTCTGCAGCCCCTGTCATAAAAGGCTTTACTCTTTCTGGTCTTTGTTCAAGTTTGCTTTTGATTGATTTCACATAATCTTTGATGTACTTCTTGTAGGCCTCTTTTGTGAAGCTGGATTCCTGCAAGTGATGGTTCATGGCAATTTCCACACCAGTGACTCCTGTGCTTTTGGTACCTTCACCCTGCTGGCCTTCAGTGGAAGCGTTTCCACCAATGAGTGGGTCATCAGTGTTACCTTCTGTCCTATTGACCATCTTGCCCTCCACCTACAGGCACAGCCCGCCCGCGATTTCCCGGATCTTGTAAATGTTGTAGAACATCTCATTGAGGCTGATGAGGTCCAGATAGACAATCATGACAGTGGCTGAAGGGAGACGCGGCCATGCTAGCTCAGCAGGAGCCCTGAGCTCAGAGCTAGCATGGTGCAACCGGAGGGGTGCATGGGGTGAGGGTTGAGTGGGCGGAAAAGGAACTATTGTTTCTTTCTTTCTTTTTTGGTGCCAGGGATCGAACTCGGGTCCTTGCACTTGCCAGGCAGGCGGTGGAACCACTGAGCTAAATCCCCGGCCCTTCATTCTGTTCTTTTAAATTTTTTTTGGTACATGTTTTCAGTAGATAGTGTTTGCATTCCTTGTGTGTATTTGGCACACGTATATAAGAAATCAATTCCTTTCTTCATTCCCTTTCCCTTTCCCTTTCCCTTCACTCCCTCCATCTCTCTCTCTTTTTTGGGGGGGTGGGTACCAGAGATGAACTGCGGTTCTTGAGCTTGCACAGCAGGTGGTGAAACCACTGAGTTAAATCCCCGGCCCTCCCCCTCCATCTCTTGATCCCCTGCTCATTTGGGAAAGACCTTCCTATTTCCTATTATTTATCTTTTATTTTGCTCTTTATTTGTAATTTAGGTGTCAGAATGTTTTTAAAAATCTAAAAATTGGTAAAACGCAAAAAAAATTTAAAATTTGCTCAATGAGAAAAGGAATAACATAAAAGCAAATTACAGAACAAAGACAAGTTAAGATCAATGTTGTAAAGAAATTGTTTCTACTTGAGAAATGAAAATCTGATTAGGAATCAAATATCATATTAATGATTTGCCATTATTTCAATTATAGAAGAAATGGGTGTTCATTGAAATGTATTTTTCCCTACAGGTAACTAGTTTTGAAGTATGGAAATTATTTTGCTGCATTTTTATTTATGAATAACTATACATATAAGCATATTAGACGTATAAGGAAGTACTATTGAGTATTATAAGGAAGTACCACTGAGAATCATGGGCTGTGGTGATGAGAGTTCTTATTTTTCTAAAGGTAAAGTGTTGGGAGCAATGCTACATAATTTTAGGGGAAAATCATTTGGTTAGCCTAGTTCTCCTGCCTACAACCCAGCTATGGAATTCTGAGACATAATTGCATTTTGGCCTCCAGTCACAACTGAGACCTCAATGATCCGGTGATGCTGTCTGTGATCCTCCAGGACAAGAATCATCCTGGGAGCTGAGAACATCCTGGGAGGAACAAACATCTACTCAGTTCCTCCTTGTTCTTGGATTGTTACATCTTATTTACGCAGGATGTACTGAACTCTCTGCAAGTCACTTGTTACACTTTGTTTCTCCCGATGTACTGAGTACTGAATAAAAGGTGTGGTAAACTGAGGGCTTTTGTTTTTGCTGCCCAGAGCAGCACTGATCAGACCCAAAGCTCAGCTTCTTCTCAGTGTCATTTTTCTACCTTTCCTGTAATTTGCCGTGTGCTGCCGTGGCTCGCAGGAGACCAGGACTCACTGCAGAGGTTCTGGAAACTTCCCCTTCCCCTGTTCCCTACAGTAAAGTATTAATCTTACTTTTTTGTTTTACAGTCATAGAAGTCACAGCATTCTTTTCAATAGAGATCTTATGTTAGCACATGTAAATGTTTTATTTTTCTAACAAGTTAAAACACAGACATATTTATAATTATCTCTTTACTGATAGCTATTTAGGTACATCATAGTGTTTCATAGTGTTTCATTATAAAATAATGAAATATATTTTACATGTTACAATTTGAAATGTTCTTCTTCATTATTGCTAAAACGTGGAGGTAACTGATGATACTTGACATAGCAGAGACACAGGGAAACAAATATCATGTCACACTACTAGTGGAAAAATAATGAGAAAAAATATATATTTTAGGGCAGTTTTTCAGTATCAAAAAAATTTGAAAAGAAAATATAACAAATTTTTAACAGAAGCTATTTCTGAAAAAAGAAATTTTATTACAAGAGTTGAATTTAGAATTTTACTCTATATACCTTATTGTTTGAATTTTTAAAATAAGTATATATCTACTTGCAAAATAAAATTAAACTAAAACTATAAGAATTCCATGGTCAAATACTTTTTTTCTATACATATCATATATTATAATTCCCTCTTGGAAATTTATAATACTAATTAAGCTGTAAGAAATCCAATGTTGGCCAGGGATTTAGCTCAGTGGTTCCACCACCTGCCTCATAAGCTCAAGTTCCCGAGTTCGAGCCCTGGTGCCAAAAAAAAAAAAAAGGAAATCCCTTGTCAATCAAATGCTGCATCCTTTAATTGAAAAACTCCTATTACTATGTTAATAAATATTTCTGTAAAACTCTCTAGAAAACTATGCTGATTTTCAGAGAACAGCTATAAAGAAAAGGAGATCTTACCAAATAACAAATTGCTCAAAATAAATTACTCTCAAGATTGTCAAGAGTATGAGGCGCCTGCCTTTGGTTTGAAGAACAATCAGTCTCTATGAGCAAATGACACTTCCCAAGATGGGTCCAGTAAATACCTCTGTGCTTGAGGAACTTTGTGTTTCAGGGCAGTTTATACTGCCAGCCACAAGGATGTGGTCCCTGCAGGAAACCAAAGCACGCAGGAGCCAAGCACAATGAAAATCATTTACTCTAATATGCTTCAGTGTAGCTCCCATATATGGCTTGAGGCATGATCAAGATATAATACAATTCCTTTCTCAAACTAAAGCTCCTTTTAGTTTGCCTCCCCTACCTTAGCTGCTGACATCCAAGTTGACTTTTTGGATTTATAATAGCAGTTTCTGTCTTGTTTTTACCATTGTCCACTGAGACCACTGCTGTGATTCTCTCCTGATGCACAAGATAGAAGAAAGTGTCCCAGAAGATGCAGCACATCTTCCAGTCATTTTGCTAAAGGACACTCAAGTGTGGGTAAAGTCAACAGAGAAAATGACAGCTGCATGCTGCCGTCAGGAATTGCTTCCTCATCAGTGGCCCAATTTTCAAAAGCTAGACTAAAACCTCATAGGCTCTTCAGCTTTCAGACAAGGAATATGTGAACTAAAGACATCTAAACTATGGTTTGAGCAGGGTTATTTATAAAAACAAAAAATAGAAAAGATATAAAAAGTAAAACAAAAAAAGAAACACTAAAAAGAAACAGCCCCAGTGTTGCAAAGCCCTGGATAGAGACACTAGGGTTTTGAAAAGCCAGCATTAAACTTGATCCAAATGTCAATCACAGATAATGGAAAGGTTACAGGGTGCTTTGTGCTCTGCATGTTCTAGGAGAAAGAGAAAGTGAAGAATGAGAGTACAGAGTGTGAGAACAGGAAAGGAAACGGAGCTGCCGTTTCCATCAGGGAGGAATTTGTATCTGGAGAGATAAACACAGAAAGAAAAAAGGAGAAAGTAGGAAAACCTACAGGAAGAAAGAGAGGGAAGAGAGTAGAGAAAAGAAGTTCCATATGCCACAAGATGAATCCCAGAAAGCAATCATTTCTAAGGTAATGACACGCATTATGACAAAATATAAAGCCAAATTAACAATAATGACTGTGAGATAAATTTAATGTCAAGCTTTTCAAAATTTTTGCTATTTAAATGTTTCCTGATTTTAAAAAGAGATGTATCTTTTGCTTCTTGATACTGAAAACTGTTTTTATTGATACCAAGTCTATTACCATTGCAAAACTATTCTGATTTTGTCAATTAAGAGAACTCAGAAATCTCTATTTGCACTTCTGTAGATCTTAGCTTCAAAGGAACAATTCTCTATCTTTCACAGGACTTTAATCTTCCTGTCCATAAGATAAAGAAATTTTCCAGATTAGTTGTGGGGGCCTCATTCTGCCATGACACAAACATGACTATACTTCCCCAGGCCCTCACCTATGTAAAACACACTATCACTTAATTGCTTGTGTAATGCGTTTCCAGGTCCCACTCTCCGAAAGAGTTGTAGTACTAGTGGAAACAAACAAACAAAAAAGATTTTCACTTCTGAATATTAATTTAAAAGAGCTAATGGATTCAGTAAAAATTTGAGCTTTGCTATTTGGTGGTCATTCGAGTCTACTAATAGTTGACAACTCCATACACACTGTTAAGTATACTGCAGGTCACTACCATGGCTGATGTTTTTGTCTAAATCAGTGTGGACCTTCTAAATGTGTAGAAACTTTTTCCATACTTTTACTTTTTTTTCTCCACATCATTGTAGGAAATATCAACTTGAAAATACTGTATTCGCAACTTAGGGCCTCAGCTTAAAATGTTAAAAGTTTGGATATCATCACTTCTGTTCTTACAACCAAAAAAAAATGGACATAATAGAAATCAACTTTTTTGTGTGTGAACACACCAGAAAAATGAAATTGTGGGGCAAACAACCACTAGGAAATCTGGACAGAGGGGTACATCAGGGAAGTCAAAGCCGAGTTCTGCATAACTGGAGTGAAGTTGGGGGAGCCACAAACTAGTAGAAACACTTTGTAGTAGTTTTGACAAACTGCTGGAGCCTAAGTTTAAATGAAAAACTTCTAGGATAAGTCTTTTAAAAAATTTTGCACACTTCATGGGCTTTACCATCAGAACTTCCCCTAGATGCTCAAGGTAAAGATCCGAGGAAGAGCTATTAGGACTCTGACAGTGAACAGAAGAATCAGTATTATTATTTCTATCCCAAGTCTTCACACAACAAAAGTGTATTCCTTGGGGGAAAGGACTATTGGAGCTTTATCTCTTCCAGGGTAGGGCATTTCCACTCCCTTGTCAGCTCCTTCTAGTCTTTTGTAAGGAGAAATAAATGGGAAGTGATAAGACTGAGAATTCATCATAACATTAAATCTTGTTATAGCAGCACACCCACAAAATTTTAGTATAGTAACCACTGACAGGAGACCTTCAGATCTTTGCCTAAAGTGGTGTCTTACAGAAGATCCCAGATGGATGATGGAGGAGAATCATGTGCATCAGAGGAATTTGAAGCCTCTGTCACCAACAGTCATTGAAAACATTAAACACAATCAATTTTGTAGCCAGATTAACATGAAACACTAAGTGTTTTTGTAAAAGCTTCATCCCCTATTACTTGATACATCATGTCCAATTTTCAACAGCAGAAGGAGGAGGAAGAGGAAAAGGAAGAGGGAGGGGAGGAGGATGAGGAAGGGAAGGAGAGGAGAAGGGAAAGGGAAGAGAAGGGAAAAAGAAGAGAAGGGAAAGAAGACAAAGGAGGAGGGAGAAAATGACAAGTTGTTTTAAAAGCAAGACAAAACATAATCTGAAGAGACAAAACAAGCCTCAGAACAGAATCAGATAGGATCCACACAGGCCAACATCATCAGACAAGACTTTAACAATAACTATGATTAATAATGGTATACTCTCTACTAGAAAATGTAGACAATATGCAAGAACAAATGATTAAAGTAAGCAGAAAAAGTGAAATTGATAAAAAAAAAGAAGTGCTATTAAATGCTATAACAGAAATAAAGAGTTCTCTCTGACAGTTTCGTCAGTATACTGGACACAACTAATAAAAGATTCCATGAGCTTGAAGACATATTAGCTCAAACTTTCCAGGCATATATGCAAAAAATAGAAAGAATAAAAATAATAGAAAATAACATCTAAGGACTATAGAACAATCACAGCTGTAACATATACACATATATACACAGTGGGAATGCCAGCAAGAATAAATAACAAAAACAATTTAAAAAACCCAAATACTGGGCTGGGGATTTAGCTCAGTGGTTCCAACCCCTGCCTCACAAGTGCAAGGTCCCGAGTTCGATCACTGTTACCAAAAACAAAAACAGAAATACCCACATAGCTATAACCACAGAAATAATCCCAGTGAAGGAAGTCTTTCTCAAATGAAAACTAGATGAGTTCATTCCTAGAGACTTGCTCCAAAAAATGCTAAAGGAATGTTTACAGGTAGATGAAAACTTGGTTAAGTTAAAATATTTAATCTAAATAAGGAGAAGTTCAGTGGCAAATAAATATCTGATGACAAGTTCCTATCTCTTATTTTTCTTAATCTTAACCAAATTAGAAGACTGCTTTGTAAACTAATAATAGTAATAGTGTATTGGGCTATTATAGCTTATGGAGAAATGAAATGAATGCCAGGAATGTAACATGAGAAAAGAGGAAGGAATTTGAAAAATTTTTAGAAGGTGCCTATTACCTTAAAAGGAATAAAGGATAATGTTATTTTTCATAGATATGTACAGTTAAAAATGTATATTATATTGCTAAGTTAGAGGTAATGGAATTATATGAAATACTCAAAAGTAGAGAAGACAGAAGAAATAGTAAGAAAGAAGCAGAAAAATTCAATGAATAAAAAATAGTTGCAAAGAAGATAGAAGTAAATCCATTTATATAGTAATCACTTTAAATTAGTGATCTAAATGTCCAATTAAAAGACAGAGATTATCAGAGAAGATGAAACACACACACAGTCACACACACCACCACCACCACCACCACCATACTTCCTGCATGTTGTCTGCAGGAAATATATTTTAAAACTCAGGTTAAAAGTAAAGGGATAGAAAAACATAGACCATGTTAACACTAAAAATTATAAACACTTTCTCTAATCAGAAGCAAGTTAGTGGAGCTGTGCTAACTTTAGGCAAAGCACACTTCAGAACAAGGAAGGTTAGCAGAGATAAGAGGACTGTGTCATGATTAGCAGGTCAGTTCTCAAGGAAGATACAATAATTTTATCATGTGTGGCCTCATAAAGAACATCAGAATCCATGGGACAAAAATGGTAAGATTAAAAGGAAAAATGCAGAAATTCACTATCATAGTTTAAAGCTACAAATTCCTGTCTGTAATTGGTAGATCAAGTAGGCAGGAAATCAGTAAGGCTACAGATAACTTAAACAGCAATATCAATCAGATTGATCTAATTGAATTGTATAGTTTCATCCTTATAACATATTCTTCTAAACTTCACATGGAACATTCATCAAGACAGTTATGTCCTGGGGTATTTAACACACGCTCACAAATTTTTTTTTAAAATTTTATTTTATTGGTACATTTTAGGTATACAATGACATTCATCATTGGAAAATTGCACCTTTACATAATCTTTCTTGGTTCTTATTTTTTCCCCCTTCCCCTGCCCTCCCTTCAACCCCTCCATCCCTCCCTCTTCTCAAAGATTTTGTTTCCATTTTTTCATTTTCTCATATTAATTCCATTCCCTTCTTTTGTTTTACCCACCCTCCCACTTCCCCTTCCCCTTTGCCTCTTTTCTTCCTATTTCACATTATCTATTATACTATATGAACCTTACTTACACTTTAAGTTTCACGCAATAGAGAAACTATTCGGTATTTACATGTGTGTCCTATTTATTTCACTTAAGATTATTGCCACAATGTGCATCCATTTAGCTATAAATGTCTCTAATTTCTCATTTTTTATGGCTGAGTAGTACTTCATTTTATTTTTAAAAAAACCCTCATTTTCTTTATGCAGTCTCCAGGTCATTGGCAATTGGGCTGCTTCCAAGTTTTAGCTAGTACAGATTGTGCTGCTATGAACAGGGGTGCACATATATCACTGTGGTATGATTCTTTTAATTCTCTGGGGAAGATACAAAGCAGGGGAATAGCTGGGTCAAATGGGACTTCAAGTACTAGTTCTTTGAGGTATCTCAATACTGATTTCCACAGTGCTTGCACCAGTCTACACTCCCACCAGCGGTGGAGCAGGGTTTCTCTGTTCCCACAGCCCTGCCAGCATTTGTTATTGGTTGATTTCATGATAGCAGCCATTCTTTCTATAGTGAGGTGGAATCTCAGAGTTGTTTTCGTTTGCATTTCTCCAATGTCCAGTGATGTGAACATTTTTTCATATGTTTATTTGCTGTTTCTACTTCTTTGTCTGAGAAATGTCTGTTCATTTCAGATGCCCATTTTTTGATTGGGTCTTTAAATTTGGGAGGCTTGATTTTTTTAAGTTATTTGTAGATTCGAGATAGTAGACCTTTGTCTGAGGAACAGCAGGTGAAGATTTTTTTCTCATATTGTGGGTTGTCTCTTCACACTGTTGGTGGTTTCTCTTGCTGTGCAGAAGCTTTTTAATAAGAAGAGATCCCACTTGTTGATTGCTGTGCTAGTTCACGGGCAACTGAGGTTTTGTTCATAAAATCTTTTTCTGCACCAATGTCTTAAAGAGTTCTACCTAACCTCTGTTCCAGCTGATTTAGTGTTTCTATTTTAATATTTAGATCTTTAATCCATTTTGATTTTAGTTTAATGTATGGTGACAGATATAGGTCTAGCTTTATTCTTTGGCAAGTTGAAACCCAATTTTTCCAGCACCATTTATTAAAGAGGCTGTCTTTCCTCCAGTGAAGGTGTTTGGCTCCTTTATCGAAGATGAGATGGCTGAGTGTGTCTGGAGTTCTTTCAGCATCTTTTAATCTGTTTCACTGGTCCTCATGTCTCTTTGCCAGTACCATGCTGTTTTTATCACAGTAGCTTTGTAGTATATCTTCAAGTTGGGGGTTGTGATTCCCCCTGCCATGTCTCTGTTACCTGGAATTGCTTTAGCTATTCTGGGTCTCTTCTTGTTCCAAATGAATTTTTGGATTGTTTTCTCAAGGTCAGTGAAGTATGCTGCTGGGATTTCAATTGGGGTTGCATTGAATCTGTATAGCAGTTTTGGAAGTATGGCCATTTTCACTATGTTGATCTTTCCTACCCAGCATCAGGGGATGTCTCTTCATTTTCTCATTATCTTCAATCTCTTTTCAGAGTGCTATAGTTTTCAGAGAAGAGGTCTTTGATTTCTTTCATTACATTGATTCCTAGGTCTTTCAGTTTTTTGGATGCTATTGTGAAAGGAATTTTTTGCCCTATTTCTCTCTCAGTGAGTCTGTTGTTTGTGTAGAGGAAAGCTATTGATTTTTGTGTGTTGTTCTTGTATACAGCTACTTTACTGAATTTGGTTATTAAGTCTAGAAGACTTTTGGTGGAGTTCTCAGGGTCTTCTATGTAGAGTATACGTCATCTGCAAATGACAGTTTGAATTCTTCCTTTCCTGTCTTTATTCCTGTTATTTCTTTCTCTTGTTTAATTGCTGTGGCTAATGTTTCCAAAACTATATTGAACAGGAGTGGTGATCACACTCAGAAATTTAAAACAATAAAAATCATTTGAAAGGTGTCCTTAATGTATTTAAACTAGAAATCTATCACAAAAAGACAACTGAAAATCCCTATATATTTGAAAACTAAAAATATACTTCTAAATAATACATAGATCAAAAATAGATCCCAAGAAAAAAGTAAATATATATTATGCTAAATAAAAGTGAAATAAAACATCAAAATGTGTGGAATGTAGTGAAAAAGTGCTTAGAGGGAATTTTATAGTATTAAATCCAAATACTGTATCATAAAGATGAAAGTTTTAAAATCAATAGTCTTCTTAATGTTTCAGGAAGCTAGAGAAATAAGAGCAATTTAAGCCCAGAGCAAGCAGACAGAACTGACAAATTGGAACAATATTTCAATGAATCAAAATCATTAGAAGGGGGATGAATCAACAAAACTGAAAATAGGTCCTGTGGAAAAAATTAATGAAATTGACAAAATTCTGAAGGTGAATAGATAAATAAATCTGAGGGGTAGGTCAAACAAAAATGACATGAATTAAGCAAGTAAGTTCTGTGAATATTTTCCATTAACATATGAAGAAATAGAGATATATAACATTTAGATAATGTTTTTTAAGGTTTTAAGGTCATTCTACTTTTAAGTCTAAGTTCAAACAACTATGTTTTTATATTTTAATAATGTACAGTTTGCATTGGACTACAATTTTATATATCAATGTTTTATAGTTTTCATTGAATTTATATCAACTAGGAGGACTGATTACAAGGTTCATTTCACCTTAAAACAAAATGTTTTAAATAATGTATTATTTTATTATAACAAGAAATTCAGAGTTAGAGAAGTGTGAGGAATATTTATAATTCCCAATGGTGTGAGAGAAACACGCAACATAACCAATGATTAATTGGGGGTACAGGGAAGCCTGGGCCTCATGCATGTGAAGCAAGTTGAGCTATAGCCCTACTTCCTTTAAACTAATTTTTGACATGAAATGTTTTCATTTGAGGATGTGTTTATTGGAAAGTAACACAACCATAAGTCAAGAAGCACTGGTACTCTTTTCTGTATGAAAAAGCTTGAACAGTTGATAAAAAATGACAGATAATATAGATACTTTTAATACATAATATAAATATGTGATATAAACAATGAAAAATATAAGTGTGATACTAAATACATACATATTTAATACCTGGACAATTAATGATAATTGTTTTGGAAGCCAAGGGTAACACTTTCAATCATCACTATCACTATATTTTCCACTATTAAAATGTTTTTTTTTTTTTTGGTACCAGGGATTGAACTCGGGTCCTTGCACTTGCGAAGCAGGCGGCGAAACCACTGAGCTAAATCCCCAGCCCTAAAATGTTTTTGATAAAGTTTATCAATAACAAATATTTTTTGGTTTGTTTGTTTGCTTGCTTTTGGTTTTTTCAGTGGTAGGAACTGAATGTTGAGCCTTGTGCATATTAGCCAAGGGCTACACATACAACCCCTAATAACAAAGTATTTTTGAGGGTAATACCTGGCATTATGGGTTTTATTAATCAGGCTAATACTGATTATACATAAATAAATAGATGATATTTTGTATAAGCAAATTGATCCGAATTATTCAATGAGCTAAAAAATCCAAGTATTGAAACACATATTGAAAGACAGAATAAATTAAGATTCCAAAAATAATACCAGAAAGTGGGTAGATCTTTGCTCCATTTTAAAGGACAGGCACTATGGTTATCGGAAAATTTTCAATAGAAAAAAACCCCATATATATATATGTATGTATGTATGTATTATATTTTGTGTTTGAATGCAACCCCAAGCCTCATGCGGTCATAGGTGGGGCTTTTTCAGAGGTCCCTGGGTCTAGAGTGGGTGAAGCTGCAATTGGTGCACAGTGCAATGCTAGGATCAAGGCCACTAGGATTAAGGGTGTAAGTGCTACCCACTCTAAGTAGTCTACATAAGATAAAAGGGCCAGAAAGACACTGTTAAGGTCCCTTGTTCCTTTTGCTGGCTGCCATGAACTATTTCTTCTCTGTGATGCTTGTCTGTCATGCCACCCTGTTCGGAGCCAGCTGATTATGGACTGAAACCTCTACAAACTGTGAGCTAAATAAACCTTTCCTCCTGTAACATGGCATGACTGGTCGGGAACTAGCAGAAAGAATCAACAACTGGGATCTCACCTTATTAAAAAGCTTCTGGACTGCAAAAGAAACCACCAAGAGAGCTAACAGACAACCTACAATATGGGAAAAAAATTTAGCAGATGTAACTCAAAGGACTACTATCCAGAATAAATAAGAATTGAAAAAAATCAGATCCCCAAATTCAAAGACGCAATTTAAAAATGGGCATCTGAAATGAACAGACATTTCTCAGACAAAGAAGTAAAAGCAGCAAACAAATATATCAAAAAATGTTCAACATCACTCGTCATTCGAGAGATGCAGATGAAAACAACCCTGAGATTCCACCTCACCCCAGAAACAATGGCTGCTATCAACAAATCAACAAATAACTAATGCTGGTGGGGTTATGGGGAGAAAAAAACCCTTCACCATTGTTGGTGGGAGTCCAGACTGGTGCAACCACTGTGGAAGTCAGTATGGAGATACCTCAAAGAACTAGGACTAGAGGTCGCATTTGACCCAGCTATTCCCCTGCTGGGTATCTTCCCAAAAGAATTAAAAGAATCATACCACAGTGATATATGTGCATCCATGTTCATAGCGGCACAGTTTGTAATAGTTAAAGCTTGGAAGAAGCCCAAGTGTCCATCAACTGGACACTGGATAAAGAAAATGTGGGTTTTTTTTATAAAATGGAGTACTACTCAGCCATAAAGAATGAAAAATTAGAGTCATTTATAGCTAAATGGATGCATATCGAGGCCATACACTTAAGTGAAATAAATAGGACACACATGTAAATACCGAATAGTTTCTCTAGTGTGAGAAACTGAGAGTGTAAACAAGAGTTAAAATGATTAAAATGAATAATTGATAATTTGAAATATGAAAAGGTCCAAAGATGAAGGAGTGAAGGGAGGGGAAGGGGAAAGGAAAAGAGGGAAAGGAAAAACTATGAGAAAAGAAAAAAATGGAAATGAAATCTATGTACATAGGGAAGGGTGGAGGGGGTGAAGGGCACACAGGTAATGGGGAAAAAATAAGAACCAAGATATATCATGTACAAGTACAAGCACCCAATGATAAATGTTAACGAATTGTATACCTAAAATGTACCAATAAAATGTACCAATGAAATTTAAAAAAAAACATGGGGTACCTGGTATTTTGTCTCAGCAAGGAGAAAAGTAACTAAGAAATATATTACAATGTAAGCTTAAAATGTCCACCTGCAGAGCCAGGGGTGGAAGAATGCAAAAGAGTTGTCTGCCCACTGGAAAACCAGAGGATTCAGTAAAAAGCCAAAGGCCTGGGGCTCCAAAGTGTCTGTGTGGGAAGGCCAAAGTCAGTCATACAAACGCACCCAGAACTGTGCTAAACTGATCAGGTAGGCATTTTTTATACAAGTTGACACCACAATGAACCACCACAAATCTTGGCATTTATACCTCCTCATGACCCCCATGGTGATGGTATTAGGCTGGAAAGTCCTTGAGAAATGATTAGGTCATGGAGGCAGAGCCTTCATGAATGAGAGTAGTGCCCTTATAAAGATGTCTGTAGAGAGACCTTGTCCTCTCCGTCATGTGGCCATAAAACAAGGGTCTGCCTGTGAATGAGAAACAGGTACTCACCAGCACCAAATCCACCAGGTCTTGATGCTGCACTTCCCAGATGCTAGAATTGGAAAAATAAATGGTGACTGGTGTTATAGCTTTTATCCACGTCCCCCCCAAATCTTCACTCTGTTATAGGTGGCTGGATCTGGGGTGTAGGATGCTGGGATTAAGGGTCTGTCATTATTAAATTAGTTCACTGATTGGTTTGTGCTAATTTGGGGTAGGATTAAAGGTACCCCACCCTGGGTGTGATTGCTACCTGCCCTAAGGGTGGGTAGCATGGATGGAACATAAAAGGAAGAAAGAGGGTAGTCCCTTGTCATTTATGTGCTGTTCACAATCTTCTGCCTACCCTGCCATGGACTGTTTATCCTCCACAATGCCCTTCTTTTAGGACATACTGTTTTGGAGCCAGCTGACTAAGGATTAAAACCTCTATGAACTGTAACCAAAATAAACCTTTCCTTCTTTAACTTTGGCTGTCCAGTATTCTATCTCAGCAACAAGAAAAGTAAATAAGATAATTGGTTATAAGCCACCAAATTTATGATATTTTCTTACAACAGCCTGAATGGTCTAAACCACAAGGGAAATGTGATCTGAAGATATTTATACATATGAGGAAAAAACTTTATCCCTACTCCTTTATCAATTACATTTTTCCTTATTCTATTTTTTGTACTGAGAGCTGTTTATATTTCATGTTAAGTGTGAACATTTGATAGAGGTATAGTGTGTCAGAGGCACAGAGTGCCTTGTGGATACTTGGCATATGTTAACTGTTACAGAGGAAGACTGCAATTCCAGGTAACCTTCATGCTTCTTGATTGCAAGTAGCCAAACTCAATACAGGCTAACAGAAATGGAATAAGTCATATGGCCCAAGTAGGACAACTCTCAGAATATTTAGGAAGTAGGAAAGTTGGGCTGAGCATCTGTCTTGTTACAAACAAATATGAAGTCATGCCACAGAATTACTCTGGAGAAATAGATACTAAATGCATAAATTGAACCTTAGTTCTCATTTTACCAATATTCTTTCAACCTATTTTCTCATTTTTTGACATCTAACATCCAAATCTGGAGTGGAGATATTACATTAATAGAACGTAGGGCACATATTCATGTTCTAGGTGCAAAGAATGGATCAGTGAGCAGCAAACAGCTTTCTTGTCTCTCTGCCATAGGATTCAGGCTTAGCCACATTAGTAGAAAACTTCTCAGTTATAAGAATGGAGCTGAATGTTTGGAAGACAATAGTATTGCAAATGCCAGAGCAAATTTGTTAAGATTTTGACACTTAAAAAAATGTTAAATCTCCTTGCCTTGCTGAAGCCCCTTCCCCACCCAATGTTCCCACAAATGTAACTGGTGAATGAACTGATTTATGACTTTCTTTGACTCTGTAACTATAAAAGTTCATGTAACTTCTTCCACACTAGAATATGTCATTCAGGGTAACTTGAATCCAGGTCATGGTAACCCATATTTAGCTAAGAATAAACTATTTTTTTATTTTCTTAGAAAGATGCTAAATCTTATCATTCGACTATGTTGAAGCTGCAAAAACAATAATTGGTGCCAAGGAATTATGTCATCTTCAGATGTATAAAATAGAAATGAAATTGTATGTGTGTGTTTATCCACATGTGTGCATGTTAACATCCTAACTGCTAAACCCATTGCAGGCAAATCTAATGATGCTATATGTTTTTCCTTGCTTTGGCCAGACAAAAATTTTATGAATACTATGTTCTAGGTGCCTAGTGCTAGTCAATCAGAGTAGACATTTAAGATAAAATATGCTTGCAAACATAAAACCACATCACTGTACAAATGAGAAATCAGAGATTGAAAGAATTTAAAGAATATTATCAAGTTACTTATCAAGACAGATAGTTAATGAAAAACTCAGGGCTAATGACTAGTAGCTAACATTTCACAAGATCCTCAATCTACCAATCACTCTTCTGAATGCTTTGCGTGTATAATGCATTAATCCTTGTAGCATGCATGTAAGATAAGGATTATTATAATCCTTGATTTTATAGATGAGACAACTGAAGCACAGAGGTAATGTGCAGATTCAAGATTTGAACCCAAACTATCTCAATCCATAATCTGTGTGGTTTACCATTATGCTAAATTTTGCACAAAATATAAAATGATAGTTAGAAATTCTGGATTTAAAAATTACTGTAACAATTTGAAAAGTATTTGAAAATTAACTTTCTTATGCACTCAAAATATTTACCATACAATATCCTTGAACTGAAACCAGTTTTTTTGATATTCTAGTTAAGCAGTTTTCAAAGGTTCTGCTATAAACCTGCTCCTGGTTGATTTCTACAACTATACCCTATAATTTGTTCACTATTCACACGTCAAATATAATGAAAATATTACTCATAATTTTTCATTATAATCTTTGAGTAAATAAGGTATTTTTAATGTTGTTGACTCCTTTAAAAATTTAACCTCATGCTAAAGAAGAAAAAAATCTCAAGAATTAATTATATTGAGTTCTATTTTTATATGTGTAAAATAAAATTATAAAGAATATCACTAAGATATCTTCATTTTGAGCAACTTTTCAGAAAAGGAATATTTTAAATATTTAATTTTAGAATATTGAAGATATTTAATCAAAGTAACTATCCATAAGAAATATAAAAAAATTCACATATTATTATTTTCTAATAAAAAGATATACTTCACTCATGTACTTAAATAATGACAACTTTCTCTTATCTATTGTGGAGTTAAAAAACAGGGGTTCCTTGTAAAGCAAATATTAAAAAACCTGGTTATTCACTAAAGCTTGAAACTTTTCAATATCTTTTTTGCCATAAAGTATATTTAAAATCAATTCCTTATAATTCCATTCTCAAAATCCAGTATTACTACCACAATATATCATAATAAACAATCAAAGTTTAAAATAGGAATTATTTAAGCTAATGAAGAATAAGATAGGAAGTATCTCAAATACAAAACAAATGTGTAGAAAATAGTAACGATGATGTTATTTATACTGATGAGTAAATGGATGTAAAATACTATCCCCAACAGTCCTCAGTATAAGATTCATGAAGATGAGACTTTTTTGTGCTTTAAAACACAATGTAAGTTCTTTTACTTTTTTAACCTAGATGAAGACACAGTGACTTGCATAAAACAAGTAAGAAATCATAATAACTTTTGAAACAACAGCTTTCGTGTCCTTGGACACAGGTGATGAAGGCCAATCATCAATGAAGGATGGAAAACAGGATAGACCCTATGATTGCCCCAACTTACTCTTTAATCGATTCTTCAGCCGTGGAGTAGGAAAGAACCCAGGCACAGTCTGGTGAAGGAAACTGAGATAGCAAATTGGAAGAGACCAAGGCAGTGAAGAGTTCCCAGGACACCTTCGCTTGGAGAAAAAGCAAGGACAGCAGCACATGCACATCGGTACCTGCTGTGAGGAAATTACCTGAGCTTGCATGGGTGGATGAGGTAGGGGGCACTGGAAAGTGCTAGAAGGAATAGTACCCATAGCTCACATAGGGTCAGCAATGATTTTTGTTCCCAGGTATTGCTAAAAATACCTCATAACTCAGAGACATTATACATAGAATTCATAAAGTGGGGATTGATTAGCTCTAAATTCTATGCTGCTCTATTGTTGCTTAAGTAAGCTTAAAAGCAAGACTTGAAAAATTCTCTGTTTCCAACTTAACTACATTTCAAAATAAAGTTCAAGAATATTTATGAGAATGCAAAAACAAAACACCACTCAGCAAAGTAAAATATACAGTGTATGAAAGCTGCTTAAACATTATCAGGTATATTTTGAAAATATTATCCATAATGAAGTACAAAAAGCAATCACTCAAACTGGCTTGGATATAGAACTTACCACATAGAGACACTAAAAGGGTGTTATTATTGTATCTTACCTAATCACTCATCTGGACAAATACTTAAACATGGTATATTGGGATATCTAGAAGATATATACATCTTATATATGTATATATTATTCAATATATATGTATCTTCTATGCAATTGTATATTACAGACGTGATACACCATGTACATATATTTATATATAATTATATGTAAGTGTATATTTCAGCTTGAAGAGGTGAAAACTACACATCTGAAATGAAAACATATTTTATGGTGTTAATGGCAGATTAAATATTACTGAAGAAGATATGTGTGAATACAGAAATGGCATAAGAAACTATTAAAAATAAAATAGGAAAACGGCTCAAAAATTTTTGATGGGAAATATCAAGCCCTGCTCCAAAAAGCTTCATGAGGAACATGAAGAAAAGCACACAAAAGTGCATCACTATAAAATTATTAAAATAAAAAAAAAATACAGGGCTGTGGGGAGAAAGGAACCCTTCACCATTGTTGGTGGGAGTGCAGACTGATGCAACCACTGTGGAAATCAATATGGAGATACATCAAAAAACTAGGATTAGAGGTCTCATTTGACCCAGCTATCCCTCTGCTGTGTATCTTTCCAAAAGAATTAAAGGAATCATAACACAGTGGTACATGCACACCCATGTTTATAGCAGCACAGGTTGTAATAGCTAAAACTTGGAAGTAGCCCAAATGCCCATCAACTAGAGACTGGATAAAGAAGATGTGGTTTTTCTATAAAATGGAGTACTACTCAGACACAAAGAATGAGAAACTAGAGACATTTATAGCTAAATGGATGCACATTGAGGCAATACTCTTAAGTGAAATAAATAGGACACACATGTGTAAATACCGAATAGTTTCTCTGGTGTAAAAAAGTAGAAATGTCAGTAAGGTTCAAATGGTGTAACTGATAATGAGAAATAGGAAGAAAAGGTCTAAAGGAGTTGGGGAAGTGGGAAGGGTAGGGGAAAGGAAAAAAGGGAAAAGAAAAAATATGAGAAAAGGAAAAAATGGAAAGTCTTTGTAAATTGGGAAGGGTGGAGGGGGTAAAGGGAGGGCAGGGAAAAGGGAAAAAAATAACTAAGATACATCATGCAAAGGTACAAGATCCCAACAGTGAATGTAACTGTATTGTATACCTAAAATATACTAATAAACTGAATGAAAATTTTAAAAACACAAAAAATTACACAAATTTTAAAAGAAAAGAGAAAATAAAAATCTTGAAATGGCTCAAATAGTACCTGCAGAATAAGAAATAAAAGATAAAAATAATTATGGATTGTAGGAAGTAATTTAAAAGAAATTATAGTGGAACAACATCTCTAAATTGGTGAAAGAAAAAGCCTCCACCCAAAAGTTTAAACCCATCTAAGTCATAATTTAACAGTAAAAGCAAAAGAAAAACTTTTTCAGAAATGAAATCTTTAAATAATTCAAACCTAGACTCTGAAAAAGGAAACTAATGCTAGAAAGAAAAAAAAATGCCATATACAATTTACCTACTGGCATGAAATACATAACCCTTTTCTAATTCTTTAAATTTCTTCAAATGGCAATTAACTGTTTAAACAAATAATAAAAATGTAGTGTTGGGGCTATGACAAATATAAAAGGAAAATGTACAATAACAAGCAAACACCCGTCATAGCAACTAATGAGGAAAAAATTGAGAAGTGGGGGAAGAGACAGGAAAGAAAGTGAAGGCTCTAAGAGAAGTTGAAAAAATAGAACAAGAAAAGACATTTAAAACTGAAATGCCTTATTTTTAAGGGCATTCAAGTAGAACAGAGGAAATAGCTCATTTTAGGAAGGTACTCTTGAACCTTGCCTCTTTCTAAAGTTTCAGGAAAATTGATTTTATATAACACATATGCACCAAGAACAAGCTGAAGTCAAATTCTCCACATAGGAGCAACAGGCCACAAAAGCATCTCCGGGAACACAGTCCCCAGCACGCTCCCTCTGGGTGGCCCACCGGCAAGGCATGACAGCCCTGGAGGCACGCCAGAGTGCAAAGCTCCTTCCCGCCCCCGCCCCTCCCACCACGCCCCCCTCCACGTGCGGCGCACACCTCTTGCTGCCATCAGCTGAGCTCAGTTTGCGCCTCCTCCCGCCCCACCGGTCCGGCCTCCCAGTGGCTGACGGCTTCGTCCCTCCAACCACAGCACGGCAGGGCCCCGACAGGTCCGAAGTCCCGCCCTCCGAACGGTGGTCCATTCCGCGGATTGGCCCAGATGACTGTCCATCCAGGCGGTGGGCCCTAGTGGGCGTCAGGGGCACGCCTTCGGTGAGCGACCTGGGCTAGCGGTGGTTTTCGGTTCCGCGGAGTGGCGGCGGCGGTGGCTTCTGATAATGAGGACGGCAATGCGGCGTGGAGCAGCGAAGGCGCCGCCTAGAGACCCGGGGCCCGGGGACTGGGTGGCCCGCCAGCCATGGACAAACAGGTGCGGAGCGGCCCATCCTCCTCCCCCCTCCGCCCGCCCGCCCGCTCCCTCCATGGGCGGCTGGGGGGCGTGCGGGGGGGGGGGTTCCTTACTAGCCCTTGGTCACAGGTGGATATAGCCAGTAGGGCAGAGCTGGGCTCAGTCCTGGACGTTCTGCTCCTTGCACGGCTCTTCTTGCGCGGCTCCCCGGGCGGCTAGGGGGCGTGGTCGGGGGGGAGTCCTTACTAGCCTTTGGTACCCAGTGGGCTTAGCTACCGGCTAGAGCCGGCTCAGTCCTGGGTGCTCTACTCCCTGCAGGGATGTACCCTTGTGGCTCCACATACAGGTGGGGAGCATGCCCCGGGAGTCTTTACTAGCCCTTGGTGCAAAGTCCATATAGCCACCGGGGAAGAGCTAGTTTCAGTCCTATGCGCTCTGCTCCCTGCACAGCTTTACCCACACAGCTCCACCGACTCCTGGGGGGCATGCCAAGGTGGGTCCTTACAAGCTTTTGGTCGCAAGTGGGAGTAGCCAGCTGGGCAGACATGAGTTCAGTCCTGGTTGCCCTACTCCCTGCACGACTCTATGCCCGCGGATCCACGGGTGGCTGGGGAGTGTGCCCAGCAGGGTCATTCTTACCTCTTGGTGGCAACAGGGCATAGCCAGCCTGGCAGAGCTGGGCTCAGTCCTGGGCGATCTGCTCCCTGCACGACTTTACCCGTGCGGCTCCACTGAAGGCTGGGGGGGGGGGGGTCCTTACTAGCCTTTGGTCGCAAGTGGGCGTGGCCAGCCTGGCCCAGCTAGGCTCAGTCCTTGGCACTCTGCTCCCCATACGGCTGTACCAGTGTGACTCCAGGGGCAGCTGGGGGCCTTGCCCAGGGGGTCCTTACTAGCCCTTGGTGGCTAGTCGTCGTATTCAGGCGGGCAGACCTGGGCTCAGTCTTGGGCGCTATGCTCCCTGCACTGCTCTACCTGGATGGCTCCACCGGCTTCTGGGGGGAGTGCCTGCGGGGCTCCTTACTAGCCCTTGTTCGCAAGTGGGCATAGCCAGCCAGGCAGAGCTGGGCTCAGTCCTGGGAGCTTTCCTCCCTGCAAGGCTGTACCAGCATGACTCCAAGGGCAACTGGGGGGCTTGCCCGAGTTGTTCTTACTAGGCCTTCGTGACTAGTGGTCGTATCCAGCTGGGCAGAGCTGGGCTCAGTCCTGGGCTCTCTGCCTCCTGCACCCATCTACACTCGCGGATCCAAGGGTGGTTAGGGGGCTTGTCCGGAGGGTCCTTACTAGCCCTTGTTGGAAAGTGGGCGTAGCCAGCCGGGCAGAGCTGCGCTCAGTCCTGGGCGCTCTTCTCCCTGACATGCTCTACCCCTGCGGCTCCATGGGAGACTGGGGGTTGTGCCCGCGGGGTCCTTACTAGCACTTGGTGGCAAGTGGCGGTAGCCACCGGAGAAGAGCCGGGCTTAATCCTGGGCACTCTGCTCCCTGCATGGCTCTACCCCCGGTGCTCCAGGGGAGGCTGGGGGGAGTGCCTGGGGGGGTGGGTCCTTACTAGCACTTGGTGGCAAGTGGCGGTAGCCCCCCGAGCAGAGCTGGGCTCAGTCCTGGGCGCTCTGCTCCTGCATGGCTCTACCTGCGGGGCTCCACAGGCGGCACGGGGGCGTGCCCGGGGGGGGGGACTTTCCTACCCCTTGGTGGCAACTGGGCATAGCCAGCCCGGGGTGCTCTGCTCCCTGCACGGCTCTACCAGTGCGGCTCCACAAGTTTCTGGGGGGTGTGCCTGGGAGGGTCCTTACTAGCCCTTGGTCACAAGTGGGTGCAGCCAGTGGGGCAGAGCTGGGCTCAGTCCTAGGTGCTCTGCTCTCTGCACATCTCTACACCGGCAGCCCCAAGGCGGCAGGGGGTGTGGCCAAGTTCCACCTGACCAGACTATGCCCCACCCCTTCCCCCAATGGACCCCATGTTTCTGTGCGCATGCGCAAGCAGTCACATGCGTTACACTTCCCACCCTGTGCCTCAGTCCATCTTCAAGGAGCGGCCTTCTGGCTTGGACCCTGAGAGATGGTTCTCTGGTGGCTGGAGCCTGAGGACTGGCCACTTTCACTCTCCTCTCTGCCCCAGGGACCCTGCCGCTGCTCCACTCTCCAACTCACTTGGTCAGGTGGGGCCTTGCTCTGTTTCCAGTGACCCGGCCTGGCCCCTCCCCCCTCCTTTTCCCCTCCCCCCAGTCCTTCTACCAGTTTTCTCCCTGTCTTTTCTCCCCCACCTCTCCCTTCCTCTCTTCTTGTCCCCTCTTCTCCCCCTCCTGATAACTCCCCTGTCCCACCTCCATCTCCTAAGATCTGTTTTGCCTCCACAACCTTTCCCTTGTGACCGGTGTTGGGTAGAGGCTGTGTATGTTCCTGTAGTGTGCAGACCATAATGAAGTGTAATCTTTTCCTCCTGCTAAACCTCCGGAGCATCAGGTTGCAGCCTTGCCTTTGTCCTCAGAGCCAGTCCCTCAGTGGTTTGGGGCCCGAGGACTCACCCTTCCCCCACCACTCCAGACCACCATCCTCCAGGATGCCAGACACCTAGCACTGGAGGCTCCTACCTGGGACATCTGGCTGCCACACTTCCAGGACTCCAGGACACACTGCCTAGGACTCCGGACGCCCACCCAGGATGCCCAGCTGACCATGCCCAAGGCCTTCCTGTAACTTGACCAGCAGAATTTATGAGGCCCAGCAGGTAAGGAGGGCTACAGAAGTGAGAAGTGTCACCATCGATTGGAGGAAAGGGGAGGGCTGGCTGGGCAGAGGTTACCCAATGCACCAGAAAACCAGGGTTGGATATAGAGTCAGGGTTGAAATTGATGTTGAGGTTTGTGTTACTTGGCATCCGGTTCGGACTGGTTAGGTGATTGATAATGTTTTGTCAAGAAATCAGTGGGATTTTCAAAAGATATTGCACTCCTTAATCATTTTCACTTTCACCACTTACCCTGCCTGGGAGAAATATTCTCTTTCCATTCAGATCCAGTTTTCTGTATCTTCAACTCATTCGAGGACTGTTTCTTTGACTTTTTTTCTTTCTTTTTTTTTTTTGGTACAAGGGATGGAACTGCTGGATCCTTGGGCTTGGGAGGCAGATGGTGCAATCCCTGGCCCCTGGGTCTGTTTCATCTTGGCACAACCTTGGCAGATATAGAGGACACACATTGTTTGTTTGTTTGTTTTTTTGAGCTGATGCACAGTTGTTGTTTTAATCTTCTTCAAAGTATGCAAAACATGTACAGGTCTTAAAAATCAAGGCCAAATATAAAGTTTACTGAGAATTCTCAGCTTCTTCCAGTTCCTGTCCACTTTGTGTACATAATCATTATTGGTAGCTTCAGGGTAGCCTCCTTTGTTTCTTTTCAGCAAAAATAGAAGCATGTATCTAAACTACCTCTGCACATTTAGTGTTACACTGACCTGCTTTAGGTACTGTCGGGGCTAAAACCATCCATATTAGTCAGTTCTTAGAGTGTGCAGGCTGGGAAGGGTCCTCCGAAGGCTGTGCATGCTCAGAATCAGATCTAGTGCAGCACACAGATGTTTACATGATTGGCCCACATTGGCTGCCCACAGAGTCACTTGGAGAAGAGGGCCAGAGCTCTGTCCACTTGCTGGCCATCCAAAGAATCTAGCCGAAGGCCTGGAGCCCACAGCAATGTCCTGCTCGAGCTTGCATCAGGAGCCCAGGACAGTGGGGATCCGCAGTGTGGGAGGGGGCTGTGCCCAGAGGGTGAAAAGGTTGGTCTGGAAGCTGATGAATCTTCACTGAGCCAGAAGAGGATGCCCAAGGTGAAGGTGAAGATGGGAGCTCCTCCCAGGAAAATAAGCTGAAATCCTTTGCACAACTTCTCCTTTTATACTGTTCAGACATCAGTCCTAAAAGTGGGCCTTCCCCACCCAGAACCATGCAGAATTCCCACTCAAGTTAATCAGTAGAGTCATCAAAAAATAGTTATTGTGGGGGCCAGGGATTTAGCTCAGTGGTTCCGCTGCCTGCCTCGCAAGCATAAGGTCCCTAGCTGGATCCCAGGCATTTGTTACTGTGAGCTCTTTGGTTGGAGTTAGGTTTTCTCCACTTCTGGGTTGTAAAGGCGTGGAGCCATGTTTTCTCCTAGTGCTCACGTAGTTGGTTGTTTTTCTGTCTCATCCACACTCTTCACACCACACTACACATTACAAGATGTAGATCCAGTTTTATCAAAGCTGTGAGGGTCAGGGTGCTGCTCTGTGGTGCAGCACTGGCCTGGTGTGCGCAGGGCCCTGGGTTTTATCCCCAGCATTGTTCAGAGGAGACCAAGGTCCAAAGCTGAGGATGGCTCCCATCCAGCTGTCAGAGCCACCGCTACTTGGCGGGTTTCCTCCTGTCCCTATCTTTCTGTAGTAGAATATCGGAGACCAAAAAGCACAGGCTTGTGTTCTTTTCTTTTTTAAAAAAAAGTAGGAAAAAATTATTGGGAGAAAGAAAGCTTCTGCCTAAGAGAGACAGAAGGGGGACCAGAAAGTGGGTTGCCCCAGGACACACATTTTTGCTTGAACATCTATTTTCAGTTCTTTGGTGTATCTACCTAGGAATTATTAGTAAGTGAAATGTCTATCATTCTTTTTGAGAAAATACCACACTGTTTCCTACACAGGCCGCAACAGGTGTCAGGGCTCCACTTTCTCCCCATTCTTACCATCATTTGGTTAGTTTGCATGCTTCTGATGAAAGTTACTTTAGTAGGAATGTAGGGGAACCTCGCTGTGCATAGAGCTTCTGTTTCCTTACTGCTTGTGATATGAAGCACCTGTTTCTGTGTTTATGTGTGAGGGTGGAGGGAGTCCTTTGACATTCCTAGGGGAATCAGGTCATTTTCTCAGTTGTCCGGTTTCAGGTCCCACATTCGGTGAGGCAACTGTCTGCAGAACCACAGTCCTTCCCATGAGAGCGTTCATCACATCAGTCTTTGTGGTCTCCCTTCCTTGGGTGTGCAGCAACAGTCTGATCCCAGTGTGCTCACAGCACTCTCTGGCCTTTCCCACGCTGTTCCCTTTTCATGACCAGCTGCCGTAGGTCAACAAATCCTACCCTTTTTTTTCCAGTTGTCTGTTTGGAGCTCTACCTCCACCAGTGAAGCTTCCCCATATTCTTTGTGGAAGGTGGGCAGAACAGCAGTCTGTGGCCACCACTTTGGCCTTGCTGCCCCCTGCTGCATTTTCCCAAAGACCTCCCCATGGATTCTGTGACCCAGGTCACTCAGGTGGGTGTGCACTGGTCTCTGCACCCCAGTGCCACCTGCACTGCCACCATCATGCCTGTGGGATCCCTGTCCTCTGCATGGCTCCTGCTTATTCCTCGATTTTCTCCTTCCAGTTATGCCCTCCCCTGTCCCCCCAACCTAGGCCCTTCTGCTCTGGGTCTCTTCAGCCCAACACTTCAGTTCCCACTGGCCGCCTGCATTCATGGTCTTCCACACTCACCCCCTTTAGTACACAAGGCAGCCAGGGATTTTTCACATCCCAGTCCTCCCCTGTGCCCTGCTTGTCCCTTTCTGTCACATCCTTAGTTGGCCCCTGAGCCACGAGCACGAGCCCTGTGCACAATGCGTATATGTTTTCCAAATTCCACCCACCGACTACATCTTCCAGCATGTTTGCTACCCAGTTCCACACTGGGAAGTCAACTCCTCTGGGCAGGGCCATCTTTACTTTGTCCCTGTTTGTGTTCAGGTGGGAAGGGGAGTGGAAAAGCTCACAAACCCAAACACAGATAGAAAGAGAGACAGAGAGAGAGAGTGCGCAAACAAGAGTGTGATGTAGCAGGTATTAGAAGATACGTTCCAGGACTGGATCTTAAGACCTGAAGTCACAGAAAAAGGACAGAGTGTTTCACAGACACACAGGGAAGCCAAACTTTTGACCAGGGCTTCAACTAAAGGGATCCAGCATTGACTATGAAAAGGGGGACTAGGCTGCTCACAGAACTAAGAGAATAGTAAGCTTTTATGGATTTGCTGCATTGGGGTCAAGTCCAGCAATTTCCAACGCGGGAGTACAGTTCCAGAAAATATTTCTTGTGTTACATGTGGTGCCAGGGTTGGTCACAAACAACTCGTCCTTGAGGTGGTTGAACTTTTGTGTTACTGGCAAGGTCACACTGGGCCACACTTCTTTGCCTGTATACCTGTGCCCTCTTTAGAGCCCAGAGACTTCTGGCACTTGGGCTACTGTGGTGGTTGAGACAGCACAAGTGTCAGGGCAGAGGAGACAGGAGAGAAGACACAGGGCAGCTTCAATGCATGGTAGGCCACGTTAACCCTTCATGATGACCTTGGACTTATTACCAATTATAGATGTTCCACAGGTTCACACACAGAGCCAAGTAGAATTGGCTTGGGGTTTGAGATAGCAAAGCAGGCAGAAGCAACAGGAAGACAGAACCCAAAATCTGCCTCATTGTATTCACCCATCAGATATCTGTAGGCTCAAGCGCAGGGTCAGTTTTCTTAGCATAAATGACCTTCAGGTCATCAGAAGTAACCCAGCCACTGTTGCTTTCATCATCATGTCAGAGCTTCGTTCCTAATGCAAAGCTGTATGATCTGCAAAATGAGTGATTTTTCATCATACCGGAGTAAGGAAAGTGAGACGATTTCTCTAGGTGTTTCCTGGGTCACAGTTTTTCATACCATGTACTCGTGGTGTGTGGGTGATTTTAGCAGGACTTGATGGCAGGTCTGTCGAAACATGCCGTGACACAACGGTTAAGAGCATATTGCACCCAGGCGCTGATCTTGTCACCACATCCCTTGGATGCAGTCCTGTCTCATCCTCCCGCTCTGGCTCACTTTGTTTTTATCTTGCCTTTTTCCCATTCCCTGTGTAGTCTTCTCTGGAACACTGAATAGTTCTTTAAAAATGTGTGTTTCTTTTTTTCCCATGTTTTCCATATTTTTGTCTCTTTAGCTTTACATATTTGCTTCCATCTTTTAGTTTAATAGTATTTTCTACAACTGCATTCTCCTGTTCAGCCTATAGGCTCTACATTTCATTTGGCATGCTATTATCTGTCCCCCCCCATTACTGACACTGACACCTCTTTCTCTTGACTAAAAATCTCCCATCTGCTTCTCATGTTTGTTTATTGCCACATGTTCATGAGAACATTCACCGTTTGTTTTGCTGAGTCTGGCTTATTTTGCCTGACATGATCTTGAGATGCATCCACTTTGACAGTCATGAGAAAATTGTATTTTTGGCTCAATACTTGTCCACTGTGCACTATTCAGGATTTTGAGGAACACCTGTACTGATTTCTGTAGGGAACGTACTACTTTACCTCCCCACCAGCAGTGCATTAAGGTTCCTTTAACCCCAGTCTGACAAGTGTTTGTTATTTTTCTTGTAATCCTCTTGAGGTTAACTGTTCTTAACTGAAATGGAATCTCAGTGTAGTTTTGATTTGTGTTTCCCTAATCCCTAAAGATGGTGAACATTTCTTCATATATTTATTATCAACCAGTGGTATAGTTGAGAGAAGCATCTGGTCAATTCATTAGTCCTTGTATTGGGCTCTTTTATTTTTCCATATTTCTTATATGTTTTCGATATTTATCTTCCATGGGAACAGTAGCTGGAAAAGTGTTTCTTTTCCTCTGTGGCGTCTGCCTCTACTGTGTTGTTACCTTTACTGTACAGAGGCTTTTCAGTGAGCTGTTGGTATTTTGCATTTTTTTGTTCATTTGGTACAGGGGATCGAACTTGGAACCTTGCGTTTTCGAGGCAGGCAGCTGCACCACTGAGCTAAATCCCCAGCTGTTCAAAGGCTTTTGCATTTGATGCAAAGCCGCTTGACAATTCATTCTCCACATAGTGTTTTCTTATTTTGCATCTACATTTGTATTTGGAATTCTCCTGTAAGAAAGATGGTGTTGTGAACACTGTCAGTGAAGTATTAGTGAAGCTGTGGATGTAGCTGAGCGACACAGTACCTGCCTGATCACTCGGGGTTTGGCAGCCTATAGACAAGGATAAACAACATCTTTAAAGAAATTAGAGCATGTATAGTTAAAGTATAAGCACCAAAATAAAAAAGTGGTTGGGAAAAAAGCCATGTTTAGAAACTATTTTTAAGAGTCGAACATCGTGATTGGAATTTGTTGGCTTCTAGACACCTCCATCAATGGAAATTATCTGCAAGTCTAATATTTTGTCATAATTTTTTGTAATTAAAGCTGTAAAAATATCATAAATTTAATAATTTTAGAAAAAATGTGAGCTAAAATTTTTACTACTCTTGTTTAGGTCTTACAAATTTCATAATTTTGTCTAATGATCCGTAACAGTGTTTAACCACCAGTGTATCTGGTAACTGCCAGTAGGGGCTAGCAAATGGACCCTCTTTAATTCTAGCTATATTATTATGGCCTGGACTTTGCATGTCTTTTAGTTATACTTTTTTTTTTTGGTACCAGGGATGCAATTCAGGACCTTGTGCTTTCCAGGCAGCCACGGTACCGAGCTAAACTCTGTCTTCTAGTTGTACCTTTTTACTGGGTGTTTCAGACCAAGTTAAGGTAAGACCAGTGTCACATAAAATTAACCTCTTGTTATTCATCACGGTAATGAAGACTGCTCAGGCATTAGTTGGAACCATGCATAGAGCCTCTCAGCTCCTGTCAGTGTCAGGTGACAGGATGTGTCACAGCCTTCCTTGACCATGTTACTTTCATTTGAAAACGTGGGAGATTTTTCCTTCCAGGTGACTTTCCTTTGACAAACTGTACGTTGTTGATTCTTATCGTTTTCATGTCGAACAATCTCCCTGCTCAGGAGGGTTGTGTGACTTACCAAAGTTGTAGGATCTCATAGAAAAAGTTCTCTCATGTCCTGAGTTTTTATTTGTTACCTTCCAGGGCCAGGCCAAAATATTGGCTGTTTTCTTAGCCTAGTTCGCTTTCTAGTTCTAGTCTCTAAACTTTAGTTGTTGAACACCAGAAGAGATCAATAACATTGGCATTACAATGGGAGTAGTATACTTATTATAATTCTATCTGGATAACACTTTGAACTATGAAATTAGAGGACTGCTATTTTTATCAATCATGGTCATTTAGTAGTTGAATTCGTGTAGAAAGTTAACAGAAAAAAAAGTTTAAATCAAGAGCCACATGCAATATTTTAACGTGATGAGGATGACATCAGTTTTGTAACAAGCTTAAATGTCTCTCTTGATATAAAATAGCCATTGTTAAGCACACTCATCCCTCCCCAAAAACATAACAACTCTTACCTCAGTTGTTATCTGTTAATAGGATGCCATCTAAGGAAAATGTAGCAGCCTATAAGTGTACCTGTAGTTGTAGCCTTAGAGAAAGGCAAAT
The DNA here is from genome assembly GCF_053883595.1 of Heterocephalus glaber. Lineage (NCBI taxonomy): Eukaryota > Metazoa > Chordata > Mammalia > Rodentia > Bathyergidae > Heterocephalus > Heterocephalus glaber. The sequence continues at coordinate 2,879,257 of NW_028258185.1, forward strand.
ACCTAAATCAAAAGGAGGTTATTACTATAAACAATATGTTGGAAGACCTGTACCATCAGAAGGCATGAATACATTTAGTACATCAGAAAAGTAGCAGTAATAAGTATCACAATTATATGAAATTTCATGCCCTTCAATTTAGTTTGGTACCAAAAGTATCTTTTAAATAAAACCTTTTTTGTTTATGTCACAGAAAATGTAACCTTTTGAAAATGACCACTGTAAACATATCACAATGTTATGTTTAGCAGCGCTTACTGGGGCAAGTCTTTTATAAGTCTGTGGAAACTATTGGGGTCACCCTATTGGACAAAGGCTGGAAATCTGCCCAGGTGGCTACTCCTTTATTTACCAAGTTGAGTCCCATTAAGTAATCTCTCCAAACCTAAGGGTCTGATAATCTTCACAACAATTTTTTCTATTTTTTTTTGGTACCAGGGATTGAACTTGGGTTCTTGCGCTTGTGAATCAGGCAGGTGGCAAAAGCACTGAGCTGAATCCCCGGCCCTTGACACCAATTTTTAATAACCAATAAAAAGCAGATTGTAAAAATTAACACATTATTTAACCAATACAAGTTTTTGAGTTATATATAGACAACAGTACGCACTACATTTGTAAAATTAATATTGATATCATTAGGATCAGCCAGGAATCTGGGAAAAAAGGGCATGTCTTTAAAGTTAATAACCTTTCTCTATAAGCCAATTTAAATTATAGGCAAATATCTTCTTAGTAAAAATTTCACAAGGATAAAATTATTGAGGTAAAACAAAATTATTGAGCTGTGTGATTAGACAGGAGACTTTCCTTTATGGAGTACTGCTTTGCCCTCTCATCATGGAGAGCTGGGGCTCATTTGTCCCACAGCAAAACACCAGGGTGTTTGAAAATTCTCCCTTACCATTGCAGCCTTTCATATGACTTGGCAATAGTGAGTGAGAGGAAAGAGCAGTAAGCTGATAGTGGCATGTGAGGGGGTGGTGCTGTTAAATTGCTCTCCTCTTTGGGAGGGGCTGAAGCTGCTGGGGGCTCAGGAAAGACAGAGTCACCAAAAGAGCAGGTCTGGAGAGAGTAGCGTCAGGAGGGGTTCAGGCTGTAAGGAAACACTCTTGATGAGCAAGAGTCAGCTGAAAGTTGGAAACATCAGCCACGATTGCACAGTCCAGTGTGGTCACTGTATCTACTTCAGCCACCATAACCATGGGTGTGACATGACCAAGGCCACCACAGGTGCCATCTTAACTGAGAGCACAGCCATGTTGAGGGTGATGAGACCTGCCTCTGGTGCAGGTGGAGCCATGGGGTTGACTGTGGCCCATGGAGTGGGCTAAAGTGCAGGAGCTATCGCCCAAGGAGCAATTGAAGTTGTACTTGGAGGTGCCGCTGCCTCTGAAATGACTAGAATCATTTCAGGCACCAGCTTAGCTAAGGGCACAGCTGTTTATTCTGAGCTAATTGGAGCAGAGTTAAAACCAAGTGAAGTAAACTGTAAGAAAAAGTTTGAGAAGAAAGAGGATAATCTCTTTAGTGGACATCACAGAGAATGATTCCTGCACGTTCCCAAATTTCCATGTCTAGTGCCCCTGCTTTGGAGAAACAGGGACATATTTGTAAATGTCTAGTACCATATAAACAATAGTACCTTCAGGTATCCTGTAGATAGCCTGCTATAATCGGGTCTGCAGCACTGTTAAGTATAGGTGCTGCTCCTCCAACAAGATCTGACACGTGTTCCCCGGAGTATTTAGAAAAGACAGTAATCGGAAGGATAGCTATTGGCTGGTCTTAACTGTTAGCCCACATCTACATCTGGAATTACTCCATGAGAGCCAAATGTTGTCTCAAATTCCACCACTTTGTCTTGCAGGCAAAGTCACCCAGGGGTTCAATCTATACCCACATTGTGTGTCAATTGTAAGGGACACTATTGAAAACCCTGGCCGTGGGTCTCGATCTCTTGTGAGCCAGTCCTATGTTCCTGAAATAGGAAAGAGGGAAATAAAGACATAGAGAGAAAGACTTGAGAGAAACCAAGTCTTGGGCTGATCCAAGCTGCTCTGGTTAGCAAAGACAGAGGACCCCAAGGACGTGCAGCATTTATTTATTACAAGCATGGAAATGAGGGACCTGGGCAGGCCTCAGGAACCTCTAGATGACATTTTATGTCAGGCCGGGCTATAGAATGTGGGCACTAGCATGTCTTTGCTAAAGAGGACCAAAGGTTAATTTAGAGGGGAAGAATATATTTGGAGACCATTGATGACGGCTGAGTGACCTCAGCCAATTTCTGCTGCTTCTAATGTAACACAGCCAAATTATGGAAGGGAATGAGGCAAGGAGCCTGTGCTACTTAAAACTTATAGTATGCTCATACTGGGCAGAGGTGTCTGCTACAGAGCAGGGCAGCTCTAGATTGCATGGGGAATTTTGAATCAAGTGAGGCGGTAGTTGGGTGGTTATGCGGATGGAACTCTGCTCCTGATTGGCTCTTGGTAACCAGGTTACCACAGGATGCACTCCATTTGGCTGGTGCTGGCCTCTTGTTTTCAGTTGATAGGTGGTGGATGAAGGAGAAAGAGAGCTGACCTGATCTCTGGCACTGGATTTGGCTCTCAGCACGTGTGGGATCTATACTCACTTTGAACTGAGTGAGATCACAGCCCCTCAGTAGACTAGTCAGCTTTGGGGGCTGAGTTGGTCCAGTGGAGCTGAGCGAAGGTGCAGTGGTGCCCCATGGGGAACATTCTGAGGTGTTGTGTGGCTCCCAGTGCCGGCCCCAAGGTGGGCAGGCGCAAGGGGCCAGTGAAAGCAGACTTTGAGTCTGAGATCTATGGAGCAGTGGCCAATGATGTGGTGGCAGAAGCACCTGCTCCACAGGAGACTGAGGAGTTTTTCATGAGACCCAGGGATGACCACATTGGTGACTGTGAGATGCCCCAAGGTAAGGAGTTGTAAGAGGTGGGGACACTATCTGCCCTTAGGTGAAGCCCTCACTTTTGGAAACCCCAGGGTCCTGAGTGGGGAGGGGGGCTTCAGGATCATTCCTGCCAGGGCCTGGCTTTCTCGGGGCTGGGCACATGTAGTGGGAATTTGATGCTGCTGAGCCTCACTTTCCCACACTTACCCCTTCCCTGTCTCGTGAGGACCTTCTCTTTCCCTCTCTACCCTACCATCCAGTTCTTGGCCCCTTTTATTACCAAATCCTATTCTGGACTCTTCCTGTTAGTAGCTCTCTACCTTGTCCCACAGGACTTTATCGTATATTCACTCCCTTTTCTTAAAATTCAAACACACCAGCATCAGAGCTTCTGTCCCATCTCCCTATCCTCACCTTGACTGGTACCTAAGTGAAGGAGACAGGTAAGAATTGATTCTTCCCTCCCTCACACCAATCGGTTCAGACCCAAAAACTCCCTCACACCAGTCTAGCAGTTCAGACCCAAACACTCAGGGACCTCTTATGTAAATTCAAGTAGAGTTTGTCATGGGAGTTGTTACGGTATTCTTGATGTTACCTCTGTAGAAGGTGATTTGTTCTTCCAGCTGTTAATTTGATCACAGAAAGAGAGAAAAATGGGGAAGGGGAGCTTCAGAGAACTGAGATCAATGTCAGATGTGCAGAAAAGAGTTTTGTTTACACCAGTGTTTTCTTAGATTGTTCTGCTTACTTTGCATTTCCCACTTTGACAATACATCTCCAGCCTTGCTCCTGTGACTTACCAGCCTTTATCTTCCCCGTTGTCAGTGACAAGTGAGGTAGCACATGAGACCATGAGATGGTGGTGCAAAGTTTGAAAAGAAGAAATGTGAAGGGCCGGGGATTTAGCTCAGTGGCACCACACCTGCCTTGCAAGCGCAAGGCCCTGGGTTTGATCACTGGTATGGAGAAGAGGAGGCTGAGGAGGAGGAGGAAGAGGAAAGAAGAAAAGAAGAAGAAATGTGAATGTAGGGTTTAATGAGGAAGGTAAAGCTTTGGGAGTTGAACTGGCAGTCCTGCCAGCTCTGGAGTGTTCGTTGCCATCCTGTCTCCTCTCTTCCCCCTCCTCCCAGTAGAATCTTGCTCAGCTGCTAAGAGTGTTGGAGTGAAAGGAAACTGCTGGAGAGAAGAGAACAAATGTTTTAATTTTACTCTAGGATTTTGGAAAGCGTAAAAATAGTCATGGCTATCAAGTTGATTCTTGTTGAAAATTACCTTTGTTTTTCTTTTTGAAGTGCCGCAGAGTGAATACAAGGCCTTTGCACCTACTTCTAGCCCAAGTCTTTTTTAAAAAGTGTTTTTTGAGAGAAGATCTCTCCCCATCAGTAAGTTTTTCAGGCTGGGGTTCAACTTGGAATCCTCTTCCCTTCTCTTCCCAGAGAGTTCCTGTGAAGTGGAATGCATGGTGTCAGAACGTTGTATGAGTCCCACCCAGTCCCAGATGGCAGAGTTTATTGCATTACTGCACAGGAAATGTCTTACAGGTCTTCATTTTTACTTTATTGGGCTCTTAGTTTGTGAGTCTAATTAAGTCTCATGATCAACTTGCCTCTATAACTTTTCAGAATACTAAAAATCATTAAAGAATGAATAAATACATGAATTATACCTTTACATGCAAAGCAGGTAGGTAGTTTTGAACACATACACTCTGCTTTATATACTCTAGTATAAAGTCACACTCTGATTTTACACAAAAATTAGAGGGGTAGCATATTGCAAACGTGCTAACGAGAAAGGGGGAAAGCATAAATAGGACTTTTTATATTTCTTTATGCTTTACAACATGGTCTCATGTGATGTACTTCTCATTTGGCACTTCCAAATGCAAAGTATACCTCTGTATACTCTCTCTGTATGGCAGATTAAGAAAGAAAGTTATGAAATGACTGAATCAGCTTCTGGCTAACTCCTAGCTCAGGCTGACATGGAAGTGATACATATCCCAAATTCAGTTCTTGAAAAACTTACTCCCATATTACTTAATTTCATTTAGGATTTTGTACAACTCAGAGGCAACGGTTGCCTCCCTGTGCCATGTGTGTACGTTCATTCTAATGCATAAGAAAAAAAGTAAAGTAACAAATGGCCTAAATGTACTAGTGAGGTCAGTGGGGTTGTTCTGGGAACTGCCTTGAAGGTTCAAATGCTGTGGACAGTGGAATGTCAGGAGAAGCTGGCAAGAGGGCAGCAAATGTGGGAGAAAGATAAGCAGCAGTAGGACTGAGATACTGAAAAGTACTCTGTGAGCATAGAGCCTGTTGTTATATATTTATGACATGAGGGTTAAATTTTCATTTCCAATTTCCATTTCTCTCTTAATTTTTTTCTCATTTAGTTTATTGATACATCTTAGGCATACAATACAGTTACATTCATCATTGGGAACTTGTTCCCTTACATGATGTATCTTGGTTCTTATTTTTTTCCCATATCCCTGCCCTCCCTTCAACTATTTGTCTTTTATAACTGAATGTGTAGGGGCAGGGAGGTACTTCACTTGTAGCCTACTTCCTTAGCATGCATAGAGCATAGGTTGGATTCCCAGTACTGCAGGGAAAGTAAAATGTTGCCCTTCACTAAAGTGATGAGAATCCTCAGCTTCATTATTTATTTATTATTCTTAAATGTGCATGCAGACAGCACCAGACACCAAATGTACAGTATAGGTACATTGGAAGTCTGCTTTTTGTCATATTTCAGATAATGTTATATCACTTTCCCTGGAAACTGCAGAATGCCCACTTAAATATAAAATATTTAGAGTGAAGAGTTGGATTTCTACATAAACTATGGTCTGCTTTGTTTTTCTCTCCCCAATCATTTCAGAATGACATTTCTTTCCTAACAACCTAGGGTAGATTTCAGATACATTCAAAAGAATTTTCTTTTACTTTGCATTTATCAGGTTAAGTTAAACCATCATTTATTCACAGGTACATTATGACTTGGTTCAGTATCTTTAAAATTATGCTCATTCAGTTCCATTAAATGTTTGTTTGTGGTGACAGAGATAAAAATATGTTGGTGACTAATGAATTGAACCTCCCTAGTATAAAATGCAGATGGTGTATTTTGTCTTGGAATTTAAGTCTATGAGATGAATCATTTCATGCTGAAGGTATTTTAGTATTAAATGTTCCTATGTTAAATTGAAGTTCCTTCTGACTTTTTGATGGAAATTATCTGGATTTTTGTTTTGTTTTGTTTATTTTGTTTTCATTTTCAGTACTGCGGATCGAACTCAGGACCTTGCACTTATGAGGCAGGCTGGGCACCACTGAGCTAAATTCACGGCTCTTGATGGACATTAGAATTCCATTGTTGGACATTTGTCATTTTTTTTTTTTCCATACCGGGGATCGAATTCAGGTCCTTGAGCTTGCGCAGCAGGTGGTGAAACCACTGAGCTAAATCCCGGGCCCCTCATTTGTCATTCTTAATAGCCTATCTCATATCTGCATCTTAATAGCTACCACTCTTAAGACATCTGCAAATAATGCTGATCTTAGTTGACAAAGCAAGAAACATTAGAAAAAAAATCTTAGAATGGGCGAATGGGGAGAAAATGAACTAGTTTTGCGTACAGTGAAAGAAACGTTTATTGAGCAGCCAGTCTGTGTTCCAGATACAGGGCAGACAGTGGTATACAACTAGCCTCCATCCTAACCCTGATCATTATATTGTAGAAGGGGCAGGCCCACGCAATATATGCATAGCTGAGAAAGTCAGGTAGTGAGGTGAGGGGAGAAAGTAAAATAGGGTAATGATTGGGGTGGGAGACTAGTTCTACATAAACAGTGGAAGACGGTTGTTCTCTTTAAGCGATATCTGAACAGCATTAAATGTGGGAATGGTGTGAGAGGGACCATGCTTCCATGCAGAAGGATAGCTCTGTCTTTCTGTTTTAGTAAATGGGAACAAACTTGATTTGGGCAGAGGAAAGAAGGATACAAATTCAGCTGCAGGAGACTGAGATACCAGGAGGAGGTTGGTGGGTCAAGACTTTTGTATGGTAGTGGGCTTTGACAAAGAATACCATGGGCTTTAGTTGTCACAGGAAACCATGGGAGGATTATAGGAGGATTATAATCTGTCCTTTAGAGAAAAGTCAAACTGGCTGTGAATTTCAGATGTATGGCCTGTGGAAATAGACTTTATAGAACGACTCCTATGGCCTGCCTTAAATGCTACCTTGTTTTCTTACCTCTCCCCACCCCAGGGTATTAAAGTATTGAAACCAGTAATGTGTAGTGAAAAAGTGGTAGTAACTTACAACCTGGAAACATAAAAGTCTAAGAAGCTGAGTAAAGTTTTCTTAAGGAATTTATAAATGAAAGGTGGTTTAATACAACATATGAAATGCCACATCTCCATCACAGTTGTTAAACATAGACTGAGTATTATACAACAGGGGAAGATTGAGAAATGATGGAGAGGCAGATCCAGAGTGCGGCTCATCAGAGGATATAACAGAGAAGTCAGGCAGGAGGGAGCACTGAACTGCAGCGCCCAGGGCCTCTGCTTCATACTGTGTGCCCTCTGATGAGGCCAGCAGCTCCAGGCAGTGGAAAGTGTGGACTTCAGACAAAAGCAGCAGTTTGCATGGTAATTTTGAGTCTAGAGTGGTTCTATTGTGGGCCATAAAACTAATATAATGTGTAGCACACTGATGATAGAGTAGGTTGGTAAATGCGGCAGCCCTCAAATAAACAGGTGCACAGCAGTTGACCCAGAAACTGTGGACATCGTCTGTGTAAATGGGATCTATTGAAATTAGTGTGTTTTCCTCAAATGTTATTTTTCCAGATAGTTTTTGATCACTGCTTTCTATTAATAGTTTTGATGAGAAAAATTATATTTGACAGTTTGCATTTGCATAATGTAGTTCTTTTAGCTTTTAGTACTGCATGCATTTTATTCCAATTCGCATATCTTTCTTCATATTTTTAATTACAATTGAGATAGATGTTTCAACTGGTAGTATCTTAGAAGTAAAAGCATTATTAGATATCAGTGATGTTTTATAGATTTATTTCTGACAGATATTTGCATGAAGACTAGATTTAAATTTTTTAATTGTATTTTTCCAGTATCGGCCCATTATGCTGTCAAATTAAGTTTCATTTAAAATTCATGACACAAAATTGGTGAATTTTCCAGTGGAGTTTTAAATCACAATCCCTAATCATAGTTTGAAATATTTGTATAGGTTTCTACAGGGTTTTCAGAAATTTGTGCAACTTTCACGATAATCATAGTTTTTACAATTACATCTTAAACATCACGATATCTATTTAAAATTGTGACAGAGCACGAGCACATGTGCACGTGTGCATGCATATTTATGGGCACTAATGCCTTGCAATAATACAGTGTTTATGAGTTTACTGTCTAATAACACAAATGTTCATTGTATAAAATAGCAATATATGGTGTTTAGCAGTAGCAGAAAATGCAAGTTATATAAAACAGTGTGGTGAGATACAGACAAAACCAGTCCTTTCTGAAAATTGTGTAAATGACAATCTTCAGGCAATAGTGGATACAGCACCTACTGTACTTACACATGGTATGAAACTCATCAATGTGAAAATTCCACTATTAAGTATGGGAGTGTGGTCTAACTATAATCAGGTATTGCAGATTATAGGCAAAGTAATGTTCCTCATGCACATCGCAGGCTTTTAAAACTCAAAGGTAGGGTAGGAGGTAAAACTGTATCATTGGTAGCATTGTACCCTAAAGTGCCCTTCTTTCCATTCAAAGGCAAGTTAGCCCTATATGTTCAACCAGGACATGATCCCTTTTTGTCTCATCACTGCACCTTTTAAATCTTTCCTAAGCAGATAAAAGGAATAATTTTAATAAACTTTGTATATGAATGCTTTCTTCATAGTATAACAGAATTTTACAAGTGCCTATGTCCTCAACCAATAGGGCATTGGCTACATAAAATATAAGAATAACGTTTGCTGCATCATTACATGTATTACAAAAAAAACCCAAACCAGTAGATACGATTGAAAGGGCTGAGCATTTTTATCTAAGAAAAGAACAGTTACATTGTATAGTGTTGTTTTCTTTTCTTTTTTTTTTGTTTGGTACTGGGGATTGAACTCAGGTCCTTGCACTTGTGAGGCAGGCGGCAGAACCACTGTGCTAAATCCCTAGCCCTTCTTTTCTTTTTTGATTGTACTGAGGATCAAACCCAGGCCTTTGTGCTTGCTATGTAATTTTTTTTACACCTCAGCCCAAGAGCTATTTTTAAAACATGCAAAATCAAAGCAACTAAAAGAAATGGTGGTGGGAATAGTGATAATTTTTTAACAAAGTGTGATTTTGGCATTTGAAAATTTCAATTCATGACATTTGTTAAAGGAACCATTGACTTTTGCATGTCCCCACCTCAAGTGTGATCATTACCTCTGATTTACCAGGTCTCTTAACAATTACAAGTTACAGAAAACCTATCTCAAGGTAGACTTTTATAACCCTGGAGTTCATGAAGGTGGATGACAAACGACTTGATGCAGGAATTTAATCTTCTCAAAACCCATCTCAGTTCTCCTCCCCTCTGTTCATCTCCCCTGCAAAGTCTTTCCTCCTGTGATGGCAATGGCCACCACCAGCACCTGGTGACTACCTGCTTAATGGTCCTAGAGTCTTTCTCCTCTGGTTGTTGGGAGGTCTCAAGAGAGCAGTGATTGACCGACCAACCTTGGGCCACGCACCTATCCTAAAGCCCTGGAGAGGCTGCTAGCTTGTCCCTTGGGCTGCTTTCTCTTATTTTCTGCATACATGTTGTCATTTTTCATCCAAGCCTTGTGGAAATTTGTCTTTAAATACCATAGCACCACATGTTGGTGTGGAAGTGCGTGTGTGTGTGTGTGTGTGTGTGCGCGCGCGCGTGTGTGTTTTAAGCTGGTTCCTCTACCTATATCAAACTAAGTTTTTGATACTTAGTTTTTCTGTTCTTCTCTTGAAAATGTGTTACTATGAAGGTGCTGATCCCTAATACGTCTCTCTATAAACTACTTTTAATAGTTTAATAATTCTGAAAATTATATTTTGAAATTCAGATAGTTATATATTCAGGTTTTTTGTAGGAAGTGGTCTTAGATTCCTTCACAGGCTTCAGATTACAGATGGCCAGGAAAGTGCCTACCTGTCACATTGTGCACAGCATGATCTTATTTTTCCTCATAGCTAAGATTTTCTCATCTTCTAAAAGACATCCCCAAAACCATAAATTTTTGGAGATCTTTTACATAAGAATAGTTTCAATGAATGTGAGGAAGGAATTAAACATAAAGAACAAAATATGGGTTTCAGTAAATATCTCATGGTCCAGCTGTAAAATTAAAGTGGATGATTCAAATTCTGTTAAACCTGGAAGTCCTATACTGTGTGTATGCAGGAGTTTCACCATATTACTGGGAGAAGGCAAAAGAAAAGGTTTCTAATTTAGACAAATTTCTAAAATGCTTAAACTGTAGTCAGTAGTAGACTGATTATATATGTATATATATGTGTGTGTGTGTGTGTGTGTGTGTACATTTTGATTTTGTAAGAGCCAGTGATATGTGGTACAGTATATTTTGATTTAATCACTGAATTCTCTTTTTAAAAATTAGAATAATTTTTAATATGTGTGAAAGAAATATTGCTTAACTCCTATTCTGTCTGAATCTCGGAACTGTATCTCTCAGGATTGGTTAAGCAGCTTGAGATTACCGAGGAGGGTCTTAGCCCCCACCTTGTGACTTTTGTTATCCCATCTAACAGCAAGGTACATATTACAACAGCTTAAGAATCTGCTTTATAGTCTTTACTAAACAGAAGGTTGTCCCAGTTTAGTGCCAAAGTGAACTTCTGGGCAGAAGGGATAATGAAAATGTATGTAGCCTTGGAAATTGAGATGTTTTTAAAAACTGTTTCTATCTGGGAAGTGTTTTTAGATTAAGGCATTGGATTTGTAAGGAGTGTTAAATCTGCCATGGTGAATAGCCATTGAACAGCACAGCTATCAAAATGCGTTCACTTGATACATGCATCTAGAATTAAGCATGCCGTTGGTTGTCTAAAGAATGTTTGGTGTTTTAAAATAGTTGTTACATGGAACTGGTATCTCACAGTATATCCATGATCCAGGGCAGTGCTTGCTACTGGAAACTGTTCTGAACTGTGCTGGCAGTATCAGCACAGAAGGGGGTGCTTGTGTTTCTGTTGGATAAGTAGGGCAGGGGAGGGTGCATATTCATCTCCCAAGTGCATTGGATTCATCTGTAAGCTGAATTAGATTATTTAGGTACAAGTTTAGAAAACTAAGTCTAAGACATAGCCTATTTTACTCCATAGGTATGGAGAGATTCTACAATGTACAGTTCCCCAGTAGGATTCTTATATTGTTGCCTTTATTTCTTTCCTACTCATAACTAAAAACATTCTCCTACACTGTTCTACATGATTAAAGTTATTTTGTAGCAATTTTTAAACCATCTACTTTTTTACAGAATTAAATCATTGTATCCTTCTCTTTTCCACTGTAGGTATAGCTTTGGAATCAAGCCCTTGTGACCATCCAAGGGCAAGCACCATTTTCCTGAACACATGTCAAGCATACGGTAAGACACTGCTTTTGCCCTTGTAGGATAAGGATGAAAACAGCTGCTATTGTATGTCACATATTATAGACAATACTTAGAAGAAATCATACATTGGTTTCCATTTTTCCACTTTCCATATAATATTCATGTCACTGTTACCGTGTGATTATACATTTTCTTTTTATTGTCACAGTATAACTGAGAACATGCAGACTTTTGTTTACATATTTTGCCACCTCTGTATCAGTATAGTAGACCACGTGATGAAGAAGTAGTCATGGGGCCATTTTCAAATCCCCAGATGATGATGGCAGCAGATCCCTGTTAGCAGGCACTTGATGCCTCACTGGAGCTGGTGGGCACGGTGACCCTCTGTGTTGGTCTCCCAGCTCAGCCACCACTCCACTGCCTTTCCTAAGACATAGAGCCAGAATTGGTGGCACCAAAGCAGCCACGGCCTCAGAGACAAAGTAGCTGGACCTCTGGGCTCAGCAAGGACTGCACCTTGGGTCCTTCAGCTAACACCCCCAGGCTGGAACCACCTGATGGCAGAAAAGAAAGCTAAGAGAGAAAGATGATGATGATGTGAGCCTTAGCAGCCTTGATCTGAAGGAACCAAACAATGAAAGAGTTAGACCTCTAGCTTGGGTCACAGTTTTGGCAAACATAATCTCTGCTGTAAGAAATGGAGCAGTGAGATGTTTTGCTCAAACAATGCAGTCATTTACCCTTTGTGCTGACCACAGATCCCCAGCCTCTTCCCCAAAGTCATCTAGCAGATCAACAGTCCCAACACCTGCCAAAAGAAGAAACAGTATGCTATGGTCAGAGATGTTAGACATCAGCACGAAAGAGTCTTTAACCACCAGAGAAATCAAATGTCAAGAGGCAATTTATGAAATGTCCCAAGGTGAACAGGATTTAATCGAAGATCTCAAGCTTGCAAGAAAGGCCTACCATGTCCCCATGTTAAAGGTGTCTGTCATGCCAGAAGATGAACTCATGCACGTTTGGTGATTTGGATGCTTAGATACCTCTGCATGAAGACTTGTTGGCGAGAATAGGAGAAGCAAAGGATTGGATGAGAGCCGATGAGAGCAAGGGTTCTAGCTGCCTCATGGCCTTGTCCTCCTGGGGTCAGAGGTGGGCCTAGGAAAGGAAAGGCTCTGAAAGACTTGAGTTGGAACTTCCTTCTGGGAAGCTGGCAATGAACAGATGAGATGATATATGTGTTCCATGGGAAAATAAACTGGTGCTTTTGAACCCATGAGGAAGTAGCAAGGCAGTGTCTGGCTACAGAACATACCTTGTATAAGCAGGAGTATAAAAGCTTGGAATCATGGTGTCATGGAAAGGGATTTACTTTATATTCATTCTTTTTTGTGGAAGCTTTTATGGCAGCATTTTCATGCTGGGTCCATCCTTACCTTTGAGGTTTGTAAATCCATCTTGGTATCACTGGATCAACAACCACCTTGTTGCCATTTGGCTCATGCTACCCGCGGCATTGTTGGAGACGATGTTTGGTGTAAAAGTGATTATAACAGGTGATGCATTTGTACCCGGAGAAGAAAGTTGCATTATCATGAACCACCAGACAAGAATAGATTGGATGTTTCTGTGGAATTGTCTGATGAGATAGAGCTGCCTCAGATTGGAGAAAATATGCCTCAAAGCCAATCTCAGAAGTGTTCCTGGATTTGGGTGCACCATGCAGACTGCTGGTTATATCTTCATTCACAGGAAGTGGAAGGATGATGAGAACCATTTTGAAGACATGATTGATTATTTTTGTGATATCACTGAACCACTTCAACTCCTCATATTCCCAGAAGGGACTGATCTCACAGAAAATAGCAAGGCTCGAAGTAATGATTTTGCTGAAAAAATGGACTTCAAAAATATGAGTATGTCATACATCCAAGAACTACAGGCTTTACTTTTGTGGTAGACCATTTAAGAGAAGTGGCTGATAAAAGAAATGATCTTATAAGAAGTTTTGCCAAGGGCCAGGGATTTAGCTCAGTGGTTTCGCCACCTGCTGCGCAAGCGCTAGGACCCAAGTTTGATCCCTGGTACAAAAAAAAAAATAGAAGTTTTGCTCAAGCACCTGGTGTAATCAGTCCCTGAAGGTACAAAGGTTAGTGAAGCATAGCCTGGCTTCACCTAATAGCATAGAGCTCACAGGCTGCTATGGGAGACAGACATGCAAACAGTTAAATAATGTACTACACTATTTCAGCTTTCTTTGCCTTGCATAGCCAACCAATCCAAAGCTGAATACTTGTATAACTTGAAAATCAGACTTGGCTGCTGCTCCTCTGAGAAGGTATCCTGCCTCACTCCCTCTGTCATAGAGTTATCCATTGCTTCCTTTGAATGCCCCTGTATCTTTTGTAGTGTTACATAATTGTCCTTATCACACAGTATAGTAATTTGTTTACATGCCGCTCTCTGCCACCAGACTGTTAATGACAGTTTTTATCTTTGGTCATCCAAGCTCCTGCCACAGAGCTTAGCACCCACTAAACACATCATAAATACAGATGAATGGATGCTGTCTCCTCTTGTTCCCTCTCCAGTCCCTCTCCCGCATTCCAGCATGCACCTTAGACAGTGAAGGAGCATAAAAGAAATGAGGCAAAACTCAAGTGTAGAAAGGAATATTAAAAAATATTCATTGATTGATAAGACACCATTCTTTCTCTTTCCTATCTGAATAGTTATACTAATGTATTTTATAAAGCCCTGTTAAATTTCTCACTTCAATATGAATTATATTGTTTGGAGAATTGGACTGAAATGTATAATTATTTCATTTATGAAGAAAGGGGTTCCTAAACATAGAAACAATAAAATTTGGACAGTTGTTAAAAAAAAAAAGAATAGAAGTAACTAAGCCTGATTGAATAGTTGAGCATATTGGTCACGTCTTTGTGAACTGGTTACCAGGCTTGAAGTCCTACAAAGACTACTGTAATAGCCAGCTGGTAGGCAAAGCTCTTCTTGATCAAAAGAAACCAGATCCACGAGTCCAAGACTTCCTCCAGCAATGTCTTGAGTCTCCCTTCAGTTGAAAACTAGATCTTTGAAGCCTCTTAGATATCCCTTGAAGTTGCCTAGTCAAATATCCTTTACTAGAAATTCTTAGAAATTCTAGAAAGAAATTCTTAGACACACTCCAAAAGACCATGCTGATGTTCAGCTTCTGGAGGAAGCAGTATTGATTAATACAAGGAGTTCTCTGTGATACCAACCTGAAGAAAGGAGAATCTGAGTCCCAGTACTGCATTGACAAGCTGGATTATCTGGATGAGAACCAGAAGGACCCTAGAATTGAAGCAAGTAAAGTACTGCTGTGCCATGGGGAGCGGAAGAACAAAAATGGGACACAAACTACATTTTCCTTTACATTTTCAAGATGTCTTGGTTTTGACTCAGCCTGTTACATGGAATGAGCATCATTCTTACCAGATTTACCGGCAGCCAATTCCAGTCCAGGAGCTGGTGCTAGAGGACCTGCAGGATGGGGATGTGCAAGTTGGAGGGTCCTTTTGAGGGGCTTTTGACACCTCAGACAAAGCTAAAAATATCTTTAGAGTCCGCTTCCAGGATTCCTGTCCTGGCCAGTCTCACATGCTACAAGCCAGTGATATGTTCCATAAGCAGCAGTGGTTCAACTGTATCTGAACCACCATTGCCCCTTTCCAGCAGGCCACCAGTCCACCAGAGCTTCAGGGCTTCCCAGAGCTCCACGAAGAGGGTGAAGAGAACAACCCTTCTGCTGGGAACCTCCAAGCCCAGAGAAGGCCATCAGCGGTTTCCATTGTTATACAGGTAGAAGGTGATGAAAATGCATCTGAATTCGGTTTTGATATACAAGTAGCAGAAGATTCCAAGTGTATAAAGGGACATTGAATACAATCTGGCATCTGAAGAGCAAAGGACAAAGTGCAGTTAAGTGGCAGACAAAAAGAGACTGGTGTAAAGGAAGCTCTGTGGATTAACTGGCAGGGAGACTATTTATAAATGTGTACAGTTCTGTTTTTCTTGTAATGAGACTATCATAGGGTTATTTTGTACCAGTTGTAACATTTTCATGGTTTAAGGTTCTTTTTCCTTTTTAACTTTTATTTTATTTTTTAATGGCAGCTAAAGGTATTCAGATTGCAATTAAATTGCAGACTTTTTTCAAAGATATTATCTTGGATTATTTAGAACAAGCCTGATAGTTTTAATCTGATGAAATATTTATGAACTTAACAGGTTTTCCTGTTTCTGGACTCATCATGACTTTCCAGTACCAATCAAATGTGATATTTACAATATCTGGTAAAAGTCAGAATTTTTCAAATACTGGAATTCTACCAGCATTCTCTGTTAAGCCTTGCATGCCAAATTTAAAATTTTTATATTGGCACCTAAAATTTGCATGAAAATACATGTTTGAAGTACTTCAGAATTTACAGTGAAATGTAGCTTCTTTGGAAAACCATAAAAGTTAGTTTTCCATTAACTGGAATACTGTATATTATGTTAGGCTTTTATTTTCACTGCACATTCCTCATTTTTCTTTCATTTATCCTGCCAATTATTTATTTTTTTATTGTAAAGTAGTTTTTAGTATTTTCCTTTATTTTTTTACTTTGGGGCCTTTTCAAATTGGCATGTGTTTAAAAATATTTCTCTTCCTGATTAAAATATGTGTATGTATATGTGTATATACATATATATATATATATGTATGTATATGTGTATATACATATACATATATATATATATATATATATATTTGTGGATTTTAAAATCATACTAACTTTACCAAGTAAAACCAAGACATACTGTTTTTGAGCCAATTAAGAAAATTGTAGTTTTTAAAGTGTAGCATTTCAGGGTAGTGAAGACACATGAAATAACTCAGTGTATTTTAGACTACTGAAAGAAAATCACTTCAAGGATTTTATTGAAAGTTTTAATGTCTGAAAAGCAAGGGGGAAGGTACTTGACTGATAATAAGTAAAAGAAAAAAAAGAGGAAGAAAGAAAGTCGTTTGGTCTTCAAGTAAACAACACTGGTTATGCCAGAGTGTGAAAGGAGATAGGAAAAGCTCAACTTGAGGGTTTGTGGTAAGTTGTAGAAGGCTCAAGGGGATGTGAAATTTTATTTGCTTTGGTTTATAATATGTGCAAATAATGCATTTGAGAAGAAACGAATGTGTTCAGAGTTGGACAGTATTAAATCAATTTTAGTGGATTTATTCATAAGATGGATAAAAGACTGGTGATTATAATATTTAAAAGGGAGAAGGAGAACTGAAGCCCTTTGTCATCACGAGTTTGTATAATGATGATCAAGTCAGTGTTGACTATTATGTGAAATATATTTGCCAATGGAAATGAAAATTTGAAAATACTGTAAGTACATCATTCAAATGATTTCTCTGTATAAATGAATTATACAATTTAAAAAATCACACACAATCACCCCAGAAAAAAGTAGTCATGGATTTCTACTTATTCTTCCATACAATTTTGTGCCTTTCCTCAAGTTCTACAGAACATATTTTAAAGATGAATGATAGGAATTATGATACAATTAAACTATCGTGTCAACAAACTTTTAAAATCATATATACATATACACTTACACACATATATATTATATATGTATGTGTGTGTGTATATATATATAGAGAGAGAGAGAAAGAGAGAGAGAGAGAATTGAATCATCA
The DNA here is from genome assembly GCF_053883595.1 of Heterocephalus glaber. NCBI lineage: Eukaryota > Metazoa > Chordata > Mammalia > Rodentia > Bathyergidae > Heterocephalus > Heterocephalus glaber. The sequence continues at coordinate 2,896,577 of NW_028258185.1, forward strand.
CTTTAACCTCATTCCCTACAGCCATGTAAGCAAGTGAGCCTCACAATGAGATCAATGATTTATGGTATTCTCAGAAATTTTAAACTAGTCTGAACATTTTCATCCTAATATGAAAATCTGTGCAAACATACTCCTCTGATATTTCCTAGAACTTTAGCCAGTGTGTTCCACTAGCATAAATTTCTAATGTCCTGCTTCCTTGGGGATGAGAATCAGACCAGTAGGAAGTTTCTGCAACCATACTCCTTTTTCTTGATGTTTGGTAAAATGTTTTTTGTTGGTGATAATAAACAAATGATATGTGGCCAAATTTTTAAATGGATTACATCAGTAAGAATTTAAGGAAAGAAGGCTCTATAATTCTTGAAGAAATGTAGCACAATGGAAAATGAGAGGTTCTCACCTACATTTCCATTTGTGTAAAATTTTTGTTTCTTGAGTTGGCCTTTTGTGATTAGCATTGGTGTGCTTCTCCATTTCTTCAAGAACTGTTGCATATGGAGCATAGGATGCGATACAAGCTGCCCTGTGCTCTCTTTGGGGGAAAGAAACATGCCTGCATTGGTGTCTATTGTTACAGGAGAAGGCACTGTGGGAAACTCTGTGGCCCATGCTGTTCTTGGAGAATTCACTTTTCAGCCTTTGTTAGATCAAAATGAGTGTGCAGTTCATATTATGGTCAGTTAGATTGGCACACTCATTTCAAGCTCCAAATTTGAGGCAGGTTGATTTCCAGTTGTCCAAAGACACACTAAATTTTAGTTAAATATTTTCAGCACAATCTTCATAGATTGCCAATAGGTGGTTCAGGATGCTGCCAGGAATTTCAGTGCAGAAAGAGCTCAGTGCCGAGCCGAAAGCTGGTTCTTAGAGCTGTGCTCTATTACATGGTGGTAAGTAAGCTGTGCTGTAATGTAGAATTAGAAAATACTTGTTATTTACTCAGGAAAGTCAGTTTAGTGGCACAGATTTGCAATAAGTTAACTTGTCTTATTAGCTAAATTTCTCACCTGGTCCAGTTTGTTTTATACTTTTCTTTTGTATAAAGAGAGTCTCTCATCTGTTAGGCAAAAAGAAGAAGATGGTGTGACTTAATTTTTTTGCCTTTTACTTAATGAAACTCATCTTGGCAGATTATTTATTTTTAAAAATAGAATTTTACTTCCTTTTTTGTATTGGTAATCCATCAGATAATTAGTAGCCCCTTTTGCTGTTCTATGGCACTTGTATCACGATTGATCAGTTCTCTTTTTTTTTTTATTTCTTAGTGAATGCTCAGAGGATATGCAACAACTTCATCCATGTAAGTAAGTAGTTGGAAAGATAAGAACCCAAGAGTTTGAGCCAAAGCATTTCTGCCATGATTTCTAAACAATATAACGAGGACTCCATACTATTGCCGTGGACTTCTTTTTCTGCAGTTTGTAAATCTCTTGTATTTTCCTACAGTGTATTCAGTTTACTCAGGAAAGTCTTTGACTTAGTAATGTCCATATTTTTAAGGGTTTGTGTTATTTAAGTTCCATTACAATAATGTAGGTATAGTGTAAACATCTACCTGAAATCTTTTGCCTTAAGTTTTCTAGCCTTTTTAAAAATCAAGGTAAACTAATACATCAATATTAAGGACTATGGTATCTGTTGTTTCTGTGTCATAACAGGTGAATGTTTCGCTTCCTCTTTCCTCCATGACCTTTCCCACCACCCCCATTTTCCGGATATGTATCACATTTTTAAATTGAAATCACCCATTGGTATTTTCATTATGACTGTTGTTCACTGCTGAGTCATGTAATAGTCCCAGTATGCTGCCTGTTTGTATACCTTCCTTCTTTTAAGTATTTCTGTACTCTTGAGTAGCTCTGCACTTGTCTTGGATGATAAGCAACATTCATTCACAAAGCAAGTGAGCACAGCAAGTAACCCCAGTTAGTCTTCCTGTTTTCACATTCTTCTTTTCTGTATGTGGAATTAATTTCCTATCTTCACTAGGGCTGTTTTCTCACAGCTGTTTACCCCTGCAATGTTGTAACATTTGCCGCATGTTTATCAAGACAGTCTCTAGGTCCTACAACACACATCTTTCATTTTGCTCCTGAAAGCAGCCCTCCTCGGTGTCTGTCACCCTACGTGAGCAAGGCTGGTTTTTCCTTAGGCCTGCTGCCTGGCTCTTTCTCTGGGATATCTCCTGGAGGACTAGAGGTCCCACTTGATCCAGCTATTCCCTTGCTGGGTATCTTCCCAAAAGAATTAAAAGAATCATACCACAGTGATATATGTCCACCCATGTTCATAGCAGCACAGTTAGTAATAGCTAAAACGTGGAAACAACCCTATTGCCCATCAAATGGAGACTGGATAAAGAAAATGTGTGTGTGTTTTTTTTAATAGGGTACTACTAGTCATAAAGAATGAGAACGAGAATTTATAGCTAAATGGATGTACATTGATGTCATACTCTTGTGTATTAAATAGGACACACATGTAAATACCGAATAGTTTCTCTGGTAAATATGAAAGTGTAAATAAGGATCAAAATGTATAATGGATGATGTGAAATGTGAAGAAACGTTCCAGATGGGTAAAGAAAGGAAAAGAATAAATACTAGAAAATGAAAAAAAGGAAATGAAGTCTTTGTAAAAAGGCGCAGGTGGAGGGATTGAAGGGAGGGCAGGAGAATGGGGAAAAAATAAGAACCAAGATATATCATGTAAAGGTATGAATGAATTCTAAATGATGAATGTCATACTGTATACCTAAAATGTACCAATAAAATTAATGAAGAAAAAATAATTTTTGTAGGAATTTCTTCTTACATGGATTCTTCTGTCAGTATGTATTGACTACCTAATCACATGAATTCCACTTAATTGCACTCTGGGAATTTTTCATGAGAATTTGCAGGCTTTTTCTTTAGTCATTTTCTTTCTTCTATACTGCTTCGTGAAGGTAAAGGAAGTATATATGAGTTGTGTAGCTAAACTGCACCGCATTTTGCTTTATTTCTTGACTAGTTAAAAATGAGTGATATGAGCTATAGTATACTGTTGCTGCATGTAATATTTTCTTCATTGTACTCTTCTGTCTTTTTGTTGTTCATTTTATCAGGTATTGAAGTTGGTGAGGGAGAATTATGGATCCTAAATTTATCTGTTACCTATAATTTCATGCCATGGACTATCATCTCTTTTTATTTGAGATTTTCTCCTCTTAAATAACTGCTACTGTCTCATTTAATAGATTCTAATATCCAAATTTAATTATGTCATCCCTCCACTTAAAATTCCCAATAACCTAGATATAACATCAAAATCAGATAATGAACTAAAAAAGAGAAAAATTGCATTTTAATAAAATTAAAAACACTTGTACATCAGAGTGCATTTTTAGGAAGGAACAAAGGCGATCCCCAGAAGAGGAGAAAATAACTCCAACTTTAAATCTGTTAAAATAAAACAAAAAATCTGATAAAACATTAATATCCAAAATATATTCAGGACACCTACAACTCAAAAACGATGTTTAAATATTAAACATTCCAAAAAATCTTGTGTAAACTTTTCTCCAAAGAAAATACAAATATGACCATGAAATGTTGAAAGATATTATCACCAGTTATGAAAAGAACTATAAATCAGAACTAGAATGAGGGTATATTTCATTCCTATTAGGGAAGGTGTTTTAAAAAGAATAAAGTAACAATGGTTGGTGAGTGTGGAGATATGGCATCCCAAGTGAATTGCATATACTGCTGGTGAGAGCATGAAATGGTGCTGCTGATGTGCCAGACAATATCGTAGTTTCTTTGAAAGTGAAACATAAAAATGCCATATGATTCAACAGTTCCACTGGTGATCTATCTCCAAAATAGCTGAAAACAAGGACTCAACATTTATCACAAAATTCAAAGCAGCATTACTCACAGCAGGTAAAAGGTGGAAATAACCTAATTCCTATTAAAAACTGGTTGAACAATTAAGATACGATCTGTCTGCAATGGAATATTATGCAGCCTAGAAAAGAAGCAAATTCTGATTTATGCTACAACATGGATAAATCTGGAAAACATTGTGCTACATAAGAAAAGCCAGATACAAAAGATACATATGGTATGATTATACTCATGTGAGGTACCTAATATAGACAAACTAATAGAGATAGAGATTTCGGGGTGTTGCAGATGATGTAAGTGGGTGGGATTGTTTTATGAGTGCAGAGTTTCATTAGTTATTGTGTTCAGTAAATGGAGAGTAGTGATGGTTGTAGAACATTGTGAATATCAAATGACACTGAATTGTGGGTCTAAAATGATTAAAATGGAAAACTTTTGCTACATGTATCACATCTTAAAAATACAAGAACAATTCCATTGTATATTTAAAATATAGTCCCTTTATGACATGATCCCATCCTACCTCCTTCATTAGTGCTGCTTCCTCTCACCTTTTATCCCAGCAATAGCTCAGATCACACTGACTCTTCAAGAATGTTATGCTGCTTCTATCTTCTGTTTATTATCTCTAAAAGAAGTTTTTGTTCTTTTGAAGAGTCTACTCCACATTTTTAACTAAGTTCACCAAGTTATTAATCTTAGCAGTTTTCCAACATTCTGTAGCATACAACTACTATTTATTGATCCCTAAACAGACCACTGTCATTGGTAAAGGTTTCTTTTCCTGCAACAAACATATTGATAACATTGGTATTGTAGATTCACAGCCATAATTGAGTGACGCTTAATGAAAGGATGCTAATTAAGCACCATCATTACAATTTGTAACTTAAAGACAATTTCATTATCTTCCTCTATTCCTAGACTAAGCACATTAAACCAACTGATAGTTACAGCCCTGGACACCAAGGGAGGTCAACTTGGAAATGAAAATTTGATTTGCACTGACAAACAGGAAAAATATTCACATATAGATTGATGAAAGCTAGAGAGAAAGAAAATTTGGGAAGATCCATGCTTGGGAGCATCCAATAATATTAAGCATTTCTTACTGGTTGGTTCATTGAGCTAATCCTTCTTAGATTTTAAGTTTGTATCACTTGCAGTTGGAATGATTAGCTTTGATTGCATCTCTGATTATTTACATATGTCCTTCCAATATTACTTTCTCAAATTATTGTTCTGTTTGACACTGCCAGGCTGCAAGATCATAGAGTATTTCCCTGCTTTTTTCATCTTGCTTCCCCAGAACTGCACATTAAATTGAATTTCAAAATTAATTGGTTTCATATTTTTAGAATTGTGTTTATTTCTAATTATAAAAGCTACCTCAGATGGTGGATGGTTGGGGAAAGGGGTGTAAAAAGAATTAAGATGTGTCATGTACATGTACCAACTAACCACAATGAATGTAACCATATATTGTAAATGTGAATTAAAAATAAAACTGCAGGAGGGAGATTTAGTGAAGGAGAGGGAGAAGCAAAAGAGGGGAAGAGAAAAGCTATCTGAGTTCAGGCTGCCTAGGTCAGCTTAAGAAATACATGTTTACCATGGACCTTTTATGCTAAACAGAATAAATATGATTGATTCTTAATCACTTCTGAAGTCCATAAAATCAGACAGAACTAATTTCAGAATTTCAGTGCAAAGTAAAAGTGGTGAGATGAGGTGTTGTGAAAAGAGAGGCACTGAACAATGGGAGATGCATTCACAGAAATAACTGAAAGGCTACAGAACCAAACACTGAAACATACGAGAGAAAAATAAGACTACCCACAGTCTCACTTCCTGCCGTACTGAGACAGCTGAACATTAAACCTAGTCTACCTTACATATAAGACACCTTTCTACACACACACGCACGCACGCTATGTATATCATGACATGTAGCTTTTGGCATTTTAATCGAACATTTTAAAACAATTTTTACCAAAATGATTAAATATTATCTTGTTATGAATAAAAATAGGTATTTATCATATTTTACTTAATTATCCTACTATTGTTAACATTACCATTGTTTTACAAATTCATTTATAAGTATTACCAAATTGATTATTTCATTTTATCTACAATTTCTTCATTTCTGATCATTTATGGAACAAACATGTAGAAATAGTCTACTGTGCCAACAATGGATTAGCTGTTAAAAACGGAAGTAAATTTTATAACTAAACTTTGGAGTAATTGAGGCCTACAGATTTTTAATGACTAGGGATTCCTTCTTTCCCCTAGGAATGCTTCATTTTCTTTTCCCTTCCACTCTTAATTCCTGCCCAGTGTCCATAAACTTACCTTATTTCATGACCTGTAGGAATGTACTGTCATCCTAGCTGTGTGATAAGTGGCATTGGCTTACACCATTTTCATAGCACTGAAAATGGGAGCAGCAACTGGACTTGGTTGAATGGGTTGCCTTCCTGGTTAATAATGCTTTATGTCAATTAAAAATGCCCTAGTAATCGGCATGGCACCCTATTGTATGGACAAAGAAAAAGTTTACCCAGTAATCACACATATAAGACAGTATTTATCTTGCTTTTATATATGCTTAGATATGAGTTTGAAATAACATTGCCTGTGTTTCAGTGTCATGAGTTAGCTCACAAAGGTAATTGAATAATTTATTTCCAGATAACTTTTTAGATTCCTCACTTGGAAAATATAATGATATAGGGTAGCATAGTTTCTCACTTAATCAAAACCAAGTACCCTCTTAAAGAAAAAAATCAATTAAAGGAACATAGCATTTTTGCCAACAAAATGAACTCTTTGTGTGGTTTTCAAGGAAATATATCCCATTAAAGAACACTGCAAACAGAAATATCCTCAGCATCCAACTAACTAGAGACAGATGCATGTGTTTATTATTCTTCCCTCACGCCCACTGGCTGAGGCAGTGGAAGGTTTTTTCTGTCCTTCTGCCTTATCTCTTCCAATTTTATATCCTCATACTCAATAAACTTCAGTGCTTACTGCAATGAAGAGAAATATGTTTCCTCTTTTAAGACTATAACAACACAGTTTACTTGTATCCTTTGCTTGTTCTAGTCCAGTGGACTATATCTCAAATGAAGCTATTCAATAAAGCATCGTCTTAGAAGAAAAGTAGCCTGGACTTCAGACATGTTCTAATTACTCATAAAATGTTTCTTTCTCTAATGCTAAAGTAGACTTAGGCAGTTTGGTAGCAGATATTAGCTACATTTTAAAGATTGAGCTCAGGGGAACACGTGTTTCTAAAGAGTTGAATTAAAGTAAAGAACTTATCTATTTTTAAGTCATTTTTGTTAACTCATGGTTATTTAATGTGCAAATGCATTACAGTACCCAAGAGTGGAAGGGGAGTAAGAAACAGGTCCAAAAAAGGGAGAAGAGATAACAAAGGAACGGAAACTCTTTGTGGAACTTTGCTTTTGTGAATTAGTCTTTCTAAACATCTTTTGAATCTCATCCTAGTCTCAATGTCCATTAATGTATTTATTCAACTTGTATACTGAAGTGTTCCAAAATATAATATAATATACAAGGGTTTGGGACTACATCACCAAAAAAACAAACTATCTATAAAATTTACACCTAGGAAATAACAAATATTCTCAACAAGATATCATCCCTTAATTGTTTTATGGTTGCTCTGTAAGTAAAAGTAAAATAAGATGTCCAGAACCAATTAGGGGAAGGTTTTCTTGAAGAAGTTGGAAATGAGCTTTGAAAGATGAATACCTAACAGAGGACTATCACAGCCAAAGGAAAGGAACATTGCAGAGCTCTAAGACTGAGAAAAATACACATTTTCCAAGACTTGAAAGGATTTCAATTGGGCTAAACAAAGCAAGGGAGCTGTCAGTGAGAGAAGTGTCTATAAAGTGGACATTAGCCACATCACAAACACATTCTAGATATTCATTCTTAGAGCAATAAAAAGACATTGAAAAGTAGTGGATGTATTTGAGTTATTTAGACACATTTATATTTTATGGCTAAAAGATGAAAGAGAAATGAGGGTCAAGAATGATCCTAGAATTTGTTAGAGCAATTACAAGAAGGGGAGTAATAGTGTTTGTTAAATGTTACAAAGACTCTTGATTGTGCATTACAGAACACTAAGCAACTATAAGTAAAAAAAGGCAAAATTAGAAAATGTATTTTCTTCAATAACAAAAAGTTTGGAAAAACTAAAGTTAATTGTATGGTTCAATGGAATTAAATATTAGACTGTATTGAAGCATTTTTCTTTTTAATGCTTATTTTTTATTCTCTTAAATTGTTTATGTGATTTTTTCTGTTGAGTAGATAGACTTCTCTCATTCCATAAGTGACTTGGCTATAGGGATCTCTTTATTTTCGAAGCATAAATTCAGAAGGCATAAATAGTTTTTCCTTGCCAAATTTAATTTGGAAATTCTCAGAAAACAATATTACGTTTTCTTCTTTTCTGTACTGCATTTCTATGACCAGAAGTTTAATACTCACCCAAACAGTAGCGAAAAACCCCATTGAATAACTTAGTGTTCATCTTAAAAAGCCACTATATTTTTCCTCACCAACTCAAAATAGGTGAACATTAGAAGAAAATCAAACTGTAAGGTTGGAGAAAGCAAGTTTTGGAAACCATTGGTTTCAAATGACCATATGTATCTCATGGACAGTGTTGATTGGGCAGTTAGATTACCAGGTCTGTAGCTCCAGGGTGTGGTCTAAACTTTAGATTCATTTTGAGGTGAATTGCATATGGATGATAACTGAAGAAATGGCACACTATTATTACAATGAAATAATGAAAATAAAATACATTTAAGATAAACCTTGAGATAACATTTAAACCATCTGGCCAAAGAGACTGAGGGATAGGAGGAAGAAAAAAGGCTCAGAACTAAGGGAAAAACATCTTTCCAAAAATTGTATTGTAATCAACTGAAACATTTCAGAAGTCACTTTAATACTTAACACATGTTCAGTGGACTTAGAAAAGGAAAACCTTGTCAAGAATAATGAGCGAGTGTCGTGTTGGAGGCGTGACAGCAGCGGGGGAAGGCTGACTAGAAAATGGAGAAAGCGAAAGAGTAAACCACCACGAGGTGACTATACACCAGAGCTCTGAGGGACTCAGCTTGATTAAAACTGGATAGAGGTCTGTTTTCTTTGTGGTGTTTATAGTGTGTATGGGTATTTGTGTGTGTGCATGTTAGGATAAATGGTCATAGTTAATTGTTAGTGGATCTGTATGTATTTGTTCATTTAAAAGTTTACATTAAGAATACAAATGGGAAGGAATACAAGACAAAAAGCTGGAAGAAATATGTAGAAAAGGTATAAAAATTAATAATAATAATATAATAATAATAATAGATGAGTTTCCTTTTCTAAACCTCAAATAAATTTTTATACCAGGACCATAATATTGTTTTCTTGACGTTCCTTTCATCACCCTCACATACTGAATGATTTTTTCGCCAGTTCAAGATCTCTGTTAGTGTCCATTAGAGCTATGTGCTTTTAATTTATATTCAGATGTTCAGATGTTCTTTTAATTTATATTCAGCATCTTATTTCAGGTTATGTAGGAAGAGAAAACAGAGAGCAATTTCTATGTGTTTCTTTTAGTCCACTTATGGTTTATCAAATAAAAATGTTGACTCAAATAAAAATATTATATTCTACCCACATTTTTAATCATGATAAGAAAGCTTATATATCTTTTAAAATATTGTTGTGGCTCAGAAAATAATAATCCAATATATTATACTTTAAAGTGCTAAAAACTTTGAATTAAAAGACATTCTAATTAATTCTAAATAGAAGGCCTTAGAATCTACCTTAGAAGCAAAGTCACTCTACTTTCCCTGTTTCTCCCCTGAAGTAGGGTGAGACGCTGTCTCTAAAATGTCCTTATCTTGGGCCGAGGATTTAGCTCAGTGGTTCCAGTGCATTACTCTCAAGTGCACAAGGTCCGGAGTTCGATCCCCGGTACCGAAAAAAAAAAGTCCTTATCTAGTTTAGGAAGCATAAAAGAAATGCAATTGTCCTAAGACCTCTACATAGTTAACCTATTCAAATAACCAGGAAAGATTAACTAGTGGAGATAAAAGACTAAAGTCATTACTATGACCCGTAATCATTTTCACTTTTCCTTCTCTGGTCAGTTCTGAGAGATTATATGGGAGACTCTCTGAACAGTGACACCCCATATGCTAGGTAGAGCTCCAGTCTCTTTACTTTCTTTAATTAGTCTCTACTTTCTCTGTTGAGGGGAGGAGCTTTATTCCAGGCCATTTTCTGCTCATTGTGTTCATTCATTTATTTAAAAAATCATTTGCTACTCAAATTGCCTGTAACACCATTCCCATTCTTCTAAGGAAGAGGGTACTTAAGCTTTGACATCTTATTCTTTCTTTGAATATCATACTTTATGTCTCTTGAGCTTGTACACATTAATAAATTTAAATGTCTTTTTCTCCTATTAATCTGCCTATTGTAACTTCTTTTCATAGTACTCAGAGAGGGTAGAGGACATATCCCTTCACTCCTACAAGACTCTTTGAAAACATGGATACCAAGCTTTGAACCCACAGTTTTCACACATACTCAGATAAGAAAAGCTTAGTAATCAATTTTTCGTGAGAACTTTTTGATGACATAGTAAATGTCAGATCTGGTAGGGACAAATGACTGGGCAGTTTAGAGATGAAAGGTGTTCTCCTGACTATGAGCCCTACATATTTGTAGAAAGAACATTTTGAAGTCCTTAAAATTGCACATTTACATGTGTAGAAGAATATTTGATGAGATTCAAATAAAGTTGCAAGAGTTAGAGAATGCAGTGCAGCATTTCAGTGCAAATATTATAGAATGAGCTTTCAGTTAAATTTGGGCACAGCCTCTTTCAAGCCAATACAAGAGACTATGTAGCACTGTGTGAGTCAGAGACTATAGATACTTCATTCATAAATGTGTACATATTTTTAGCTGTCTCTTTCCATAACCCAGGTCACAATGTAGAAGTAACTTTGGATTAATAGGTTTATATAACACTAAGTGAAAAAATCACCGTTTTATAAGAAACAGTGGAATGCAAGAAGCAATTTCCATATATGGTCACTAAATAATGGACAAAGGATAGATGAAGGCTTCTAGGTAAACTACATAGTGTAGACTCCCTTTTGGAATATTTGGAAGAGGAACAAATGAATATAGTGTTCACAAATACAGCCAGGACATTATGTGACCTTTATTTAAGATCCATTGAAGACTTTTGAAGTGTAGAACTATTAATGGTTAAAGTTCTCAATCAGTGCCATAATATATTCCCAATTTTGCAACCCCTCTTTATGCTTTCTAGGTATTTCCAGCAATGGTTCATTGTAGGCATTAACTCACAGAGCCCCAATAAAACAACAGTACAGTTGAATATCTCTGGAATTCACCATTTTTCTCCCAGTATTGTACATCTGAATAAGAAGCAAATGCTAGCTTATGCTGGTACAGCTTGGATGTCTTCCTCTCCTCAGGCTTTAGAAACCTAAATCAATAATCGAAGAACCAGAACATCTAAATAATGACTAAAACACCTTCCAAAGTATTTTCTTGATCTTCAACATTTGTTTTAGATAACCATGTTGCTAAGAAACTAGAAGGCAAAGCAGTCTATACCTTAAGATAACAGGGACGTTTCAGCCCCACGTCAAATAAGCTTGCACTACTGTGACTTTCTACCCCATCCTTAGCAAGTAGAAATGGCTAGGAAGTTTCCTATCTACAAGGGAAATTCATATTATCATTTCTAATATATGCATCAACTGAAGTGAGAGGTATGGGGGAAATGAAGAGATGTTGAAAGTTGAAAATAAAAGAGTTTGCGTAATCACAAAACAGCAGTATAAGGAATGTATATTAGCAGCAAAATTTTAGAAGTGTAGAAGATGCAGGATAGAAGTGTGATCTAAAAAAGGCCAGAATGACCATTGGAAGCTTTGTGTAACTTGTAAGCAGAAATTCTTACCACTTACTGAACTAGAAATGAAGTACATTACCAACAAATAGAGCAACACAGGTTGACACTGAGAAGTAGAACCAGTATAAATGATTAGAATAATAGACTCATTATAAAAATTTAACTTTACTCATATCAGCATTAGCTCAGCAATTTTTAACTTCTACATCTGGCCCTGATCCTGAAGTCACAGCAGGGAATTGGGAGGACATACGTGAGAACAGGGACACCTAGAGTCTAGGTCTATCTCTTCCCAGAACCAGTGGTGAACACTTCCATCTCTAGATCTCTAAATTCATGAGGTTACCTTTCTGAAGGAGCTGTCCTTATACCTGTCCTAGGAGTGGAGAGACTGAAGGAAGAGGTCTAAATTAATCTGACAAGGCATGGACTTTGCTGCTACTTCAATGGAAAAGTGAGCCAGCAGTATCAAGAATGTGGTGCAATCACAAGGTCAGACCTATGGCCACCTCCAAAGAATGGACTTGACCGCTATTCATTTCTGCTCATCTTGCAGAACTTTCTCTTGTGGTCATCCTTTGCATATAGAGAAACAGGAGAGCTCTGTAGAGGTTTGAGGACTAACTCAGTGAAATGTAGAATAGTGAATTTTCAGAAACATTGTCCATTTAAATTAAGTTGAAATATTACAAAGATGTTGATATCTTCTAACAACGTGTCAGGTCAATGGTTTGTTTTTTGTTGAAAAACAAAATCAGATCTTCCTTGCCAAAATATATTGTTCAAGATCCCTTGAGCAGTACCTGAAGGCTTCAGGTAACTTTGCCTTAAACTCTTCTATCTTAATAAAACCCTGGTGAATTGCAGCTCAGTCAAGTAAAGAGAGTTTTGAAAGGTCTGACTTTAAGAGAAAAATAGAATGCCTATTTTCTTAGTACTAGTAAGTATGATACCTAATCCTTGAAAACTATTTTGTATTTTTGCTGTTTAGAAATAAAAACCCTCATTTTATGTAATCATATAGCTCTCTTTACTCCTACATCATTATTTATGAGAAGTGTTCCTAAACCTTTTTTCCCCCCATTAACTTTTTGGTACATTTTAGGTATAAAATACAGTTACATTCATCATTGGGATCTTGTACCATTACATGAGACTCTTGGTTCTTATTTTTTCCCCTTCCCTTGCCCTCACTTCACCCCCTCCACCCTTCCCTATTTGCAAAGACCTTGTTTCCATTTTTTTCCTCTTCGCATATTTTTTCTTTCCCTTTTTTCCCTTTCCCTACCCCTCCCAATTCCCCTGCTACTTTAGACCTTTTCTTCCTGTTACACAACATCAGCTATGCATTCTTTAAATTACAATATTAAGATCTAGGAGACATTACCACAGATTTTACAGAATTTAAAAGGATATAGAAAGCATATTACAAAAATCTTTTTTGAAATAAATTTGACAACTTCCAAGAAGTACCTTGGAAGACAAATTAATAAAACTAACTCTGAAGGAAATATAAAATTTAAATAGCACCTATTAAAAAAAGTATATTCCTAGCTTGAAAACCTACCTATATGACAACAGCAGGCTCATAAACATTTTAACTGATAAATTATATCAAACAATTAAAGCACAAAAAAGAAGGAACACTTCTCCCCTCATTTTAGGAACTCAATATTGTGCTAATTATAAAACTGGATAAAGATAATAGAATAAAAAAGTATGAACATAGAATTTTTTTTTTAACAAAACTATTGGAAGTCAGATCTGGCAGGATGCAGAAAGTGGTTTTGTTATAGGGATGGCAGAGTCGGTTCAGCATTGGAAGATCCATCCTCAAAAGTCATCATTTAAACAGAGGAAAGGAAAAAGCCATATCATCCTGTCACTAGTTGGAGAAAAAGTATTGGACTAAATTCTACAGCTGTTCATGGTAAAAGCTATCAGGAGACTAGAAGTAGAACAGAAACTTCTCAACAGATTAAAGACATGTACTCCATTCTTCCAGAGAGAATGCCTTTTATGAATGGAGAGGATACAATGCTTTCTCCTCAAGGTTGGGAACAGGGCAGATATGCTTACTCTTTATCTGTCCATTAAACTTTGAATTCTAGTCCCCCAAAAAATAGTCTGGCAATAAATTGACACAATTAGGATAGGATTGGCATGGCAGAAGCAAAATCTTTATATGTAGATGAAATAATCATCTACAGAGAAAACACTAAGAAATCTCTAGGAGGCCCTAGAACTTGTACTTGAATTTAGCAGGATTAGAAAATGCAAGGTATATATAAAAATTCAGGTCTGTGTATACTTGCTATAAATAAATAATTGGATATTGAAATTTAAAAGTTATGTAGGAGTACAAAGGACCTAGAAAAGTTAAAAACAATAACAAAAACAAAAACAGTGTTGGAAGACGTTTAGTACCTAATTTTAAGACTTCTAAAGCTACAGTAATCAAGGCAGTGTTGGTGTAAGGAAAGACATATAGATCATTTGAATAAAACAGAGAATCTAGAAATGGAACCACATATATATGGTCCACTGAGTTTTGAAAGATTATTTAATATTAGCATTTTATAGAATATAAACTCAATTCAAGAGCCAAGGAAGAGACAGTGTTTTCAGCAAACGACACTATAACACCTGGTATCCGTATACAAAAAATTAACCTCAACCCTTTTTTTCCATAGATGAAAATAACTTGAAGGGATCTATGAACCTAAATAAGAAAGCCTAAAAGTATAAAACTTTAAGAAGAAATTATAAGGGAAAATATTTATGAATTCAGGGTGGGCAAGAACTACCTAGGATACAAAAACATGATGTATAAAAGAAAAAAAAATGATAAATGAGATCCCATCAAAATTTAGAACTTTCAATGACATCATTAAAATGAAAAGTAGTGCTTACCCAGACCATATTTACAATGCATATAACCTATGACCAGAATATATAAAGAATTCTTAGAGCTCATTAATAGACAACCCAATTGAAATATAGACATAAGATTTAGATAAATAGCCAATATCGCACAAGGAATGGTGTACAACTCTAGAATCAGAAAAATACTAATCAGTACAATAATAAGAGTGAATTATACACTCATTAGGGAGATGAAGTTAAAAGTTTTAAAAGCCCTGTCATGACTTTTTGTTTTTGTTGGATTCTCCCCCTTTGCGTTTAATTTGTCATGCCCAATGGATTCATTCTGCTGGATTTCCTGGGGTTGTGATCCTCATTGTCTTTTCCTAGGGTATTGTCCAAAATTTTTTGGAGTGCCGGTTTGGTATTCATGAAGTTCCTGAGATGCTCTTTATCATGAAGGTATCTTATTTCTCCATCAATTTTGAAAGATAGTTTTTCAGGGTACATCAATCTGGGTTGGAGGCTGTTTTCCTTTAGGGCTTGAAATCCATCACTCCAAGCTCTTCTTGCCTTGAGGGTTTGCATTGAGACGTCTGCTGTGATTCTCATGGGCTTTCCTTTGTATGTGATTTGTTTCTTTTCTCTCACTGCTTGTAGAATTTTGTTCTTCTGTTGGATTTCTGGAATCCTATTATATGCCTATGTGTAGATTTTCTTTTGATTAAGGCTAGCTGAAGTCCTATATGCCTCACTTATCTGTATGTCAAGTTCTTTTCCCCTCCTTGGGAAATTTTCTGCCATCACTTCTGTGAACAGTTTTTTTAATGTCATCTGCATTCTCTTCTCTTTCTTCATTGACTCCAATCTGTCTTATGTTAGTCTTCTTTGCATCATCTAGCAGCTGCTGGATTGATTTCTCGTGTTCCCTTACAATTTTAAAGCAGTTTTTCTTTTCCTCCTCACTAATTGCAATCTTATCTTCTATATGTGAAATTCTATCCTCACATTGGTTCATTCTGCTGCACAGACTTTTGATGGAGCTTTTAATCTCTTGCAAATCTGTTTGTGTCTGTTTTATGGATTCCATTTGTTTCCTATGTTGGGATTCCATCATGTTCCTCAGATCCTCTATTTTTTTATCTGTGTCCTCTCTAGATTTATTAATCATGTCTTGCACCATGAGCACAATCTTTGCTGTTATCTGAGTAATTATTTCTGATTTCATTTTTCCCAGATCCACTTTTTTTGCCAGTTCAGAGAGTCCAAGTCGTTGAGTATCAGATTGTTCCATCTTGTTTCCCTTTGGGGTTGCTGTAGGTGATCTGGAAGTCTATTTTTGAGGCTTGTTTACATGTCTTCTCATTTTCCCGGGGAGGAGGGTGCTGCTGGCACCCACGCAGCTCACCTCCTCTGCCCTAGGAGCATTGGAATGGCAATGGGGTGCCTCCTCCTGGGTACTGGAGTTGGCTCACCTCCTGTGCCCTAGGAACAGTGGAATGGTGGTGAGGAGCCTCCTCTTGGGTGCTTGGATTGGCTCACCTCCTCCACCCTAGGAGTGGTGCAATCACAGAGGGAGCTTCCTCCTGGGCGCTGTGATTGGCTTACCTCCTCTGCCCTAGGAGTGGTGTAATGGCAGCGAGGCTTTGTAATATGGTTTCAATTTGGGTATTGTGATACCCCCTGCCATGTCTCTGTTACCTAGAATTGCTTTTGCTATTCTGGGTCTCTTCTTGTTCCGAATGAATTTTTGGATTGCTTTCTCAAGGTCAAAACTTTCTCAAGTTTTACAAAACTTTGTTTCCATTTTTTCATTTTCTCATATTAATTCCATTCCCTTCTTTCCTACACCCTATCCCTCCCACTTTCCCTTCCCATTTGCCATTTTTCTTACTATTTTACATTACTTGTTATAACTTTTAGTCTTTATTTACACTTTCAGTTTCTCACACCAGAGAAACAATTTGGTATTTACTCATGTGTGTCCTATTTATTTCTCTTAAGATTATGGCCTCAATGTGCATCCACTTAGCTATAAACGTCACTAATTTCTCATTATATATGGCTGAGTAGTACTCCATTTTATTAAAAAGAAAAACACACTTTCTTTATCCAGGCTCCAGTTAATGGGCAATTGGATAATTTCCAACTTTTAGCTATTGCAAACTGCTACTATGAACATGGGTGCACACATATCACTGTGGTATGATTCTTTTAATTCTTTGGGGAAGATATGTACCCAGCAGGGGAATAGCTAGGTAAAATGGGACTTCCAATCCTAGTTCTTTGATGTATCCCCATATTGATTTCCACAGTGGCTGCACCAGTCTACACTCCTACCAGCAGTGGAGTAGGGTCCCTTTTTCATCACTACCCTGTGAGTATTTGTTTTTGGTTGATTTCATGATAGCAGCCATTCTTTCTGGAGTGAGGTAGAATCAGCATTGTTTTAATTTGCATCTCTCAAATGACCATTGATGTTAAACATTTTTTTCATATGTTTATTTGCTATTTCGACTTCTTTGTCTGAGAAATGACTCTTCAGTTCAGAGGCCCATTTTTGGATTGGGTCTTTAAATGTGGGGATTGTGATACCCCCTACCTTGTCTTTTTGCCTAGAATTGCTTCTGCTATTCTAGGGATCTTCTGCTTCCAAATGAATTTTTGGGTTGTTTTCTCAATGTCTGTGCAGTATGAAGCTGGAATTTCAATTGGTATTGCATTGACTCTATATAGCAGTTTTGGAAGTATGGCCATTTTCAGTATGTTAGTTCTTACCCAGGAGCAAGTGATGTCTTTCCATTTTCTGATATCTTCTTTGATCTCTTTTAACAGAGTATTATAGTTTTCACAGTAGAGGTCTTTGATTACTTTTGTTATGTTGATTCCTGGATATTTCAATTTGGGGGATGCTATTGTGACAGAAATTGTCACATTTGTCTCATGGTGAGTCTTTATAGTGTACATGAAATGTATTCATTTTTGTTTGTTGACCTTGTATCCAGCTACTTTACAGATTTTGGTTATTAAGTCTAGGAGACTTTTGTTATAGTTCTTGGGGTCTTCTATATAGAGTACCATGTTGTCTGCAAATAGTGACAATTCAACATCTTCATTTCTTTTCCTCTACACCAATGACAGACTCACTGAGAGAGAAATAGGGCAAATCATTCCTTTCACAATAGCATCCAAAAAACTGAAATACCTAGGAATCATCCTAACGAAAGAAATCAAAGACCTCTTCTCTGAAAACTATGGCACTCTGAAAAGAGAGATTGAAGATGATATCAGAAAATGGACAGACATCCCCTGCTCCTGGGTAGGAAGGATTAATATAGTGAAAATGGCCATACTTCCAAAACTGCTCTATAGATTTAATGCAATTCCAATTGAGATCCCAGCAGCATACTTCATAGACCTTGAGAAAACAATCCAAAAATTCATTTGGAACAAGAAGAGTCCCAGAATAGCAAAAGCAATTCTAGGTAACAGAGACATGGCAGGGGGCATCACAATCCCCAACCTGCAACTCTACTACAAAGCTACTGTGATGAAAACAGCATGGTACTGGCAAAGAAACAGACTTGAGGACCAGTGGAACAGATTAGAAGATGCAGAAACAACGCCAGACATACTCAGCCATCTCATCTTCAACAAAGGAGCCAAACACCCTCACTGGAGGAAAGAGAGCCTCTTTAATAAATGGTGCTGGAAAAATTGGGCTTCAACTTGCCAAAGATTAAAACTAGACCTGTATCTCTCAGCATTCACTAAACTAAAATCAAAATGGGTTAAAGATCTAAATATTAAAATAGAAACTCTGAACCAGTTGGAACAGAGGTTAGGTAGAACCCTTGAAGACATCGGTGTAGGAAAAGATTTTATGAACAAAACCTCAGTTGGCCATGAACTAGCACAAACAATCAACAAGTGGTATCTCTTCTTATTAAAAGGCTTCTGCACAGCAAAAGAAACCACCAGAAGTGTGAAGAGACAACCCGCAATGTGGGAAAAAATCTTCACCTGCTCTTCCTCAGACAAAGGTCTACTATCTCAAATCTATAAAGAACTTAAAAAGATCAGACTTCCCAAATTTAAAGACCCAATCCAAAAATGGGCATCTGAAATGAACAGACATTTCTCAGACAAAGAAGTAGAAATGGCAAATAAATACATGAAAAAATGTTCAACATCACTGGTCATTCGAGAGATGCAAATGAAAACAATGCTGAGATTCCACTTCACTCCAGAAAGAATGGCTGCTGTCATGAAATCAACCAATATTAGTTGCTAGTGGGGCTGTGGGGAAAGAGGAACCCTGCTCCACTGCTGGTGGGAGTGTAGACTGATACAACCACTGTGGAAATCAGTATGGAGATACCTCAAAGAACTAGGACTGGAAGTCCCATTTGATCCTGCTATTCCACTGCTGGGGATCTTTCCCAAAGAATTAAAAGAATCATACCACAGTGATATATGTGTGCCCATGTTCATAGCAGCACAGTTTGTAATAGCTAAAACTTGGAAATAGCCCAATGCCCATCAACTGGAGACTGGATCAAGAAAATGTGGGGGGTTTTTATTAAATGGAGTACTACTCAGCCATAAAAAATGAGAAATTAGAGACATTTATAGCTGAGTGGATGCACATTGAGGTGATACTCTTAAGTGAAATAAATATGACACACATGAATAAATTCTGAATAGTTTCTCTGGTGTGAGAAACTGAAAGTGTAAATAAGGACTAAATGTATAATAGGTAATGTGAAATAGGAAGAAAAGGGGCAAAGGGGAAGGAAGTGGGAGGGCTAGCGGAAAGGATAGAAGGGAATGGGATTAATATGAGAAAATGGAAAAATAGGAACAAAATCTTTGTAAATAGGGAGGACTGGAGGGGTTGAAGGGAGGGCCGGGCAAGGGTGAAAAATAAGACCCAAGAGAGACTATATAAAGTTGCAAATTTCCAATGATGAATGTCATTATATTGTATACCTAAAATGTACCAATGATTAGAATGAATAATCGATAATGCAAAATAGGAAGAAAAGGTTCAAAGGGGTAGGGGTAGTGGGTGGGGAAGGGGAAAGGAAGGAAGGGAAAGGAAAAATGCTGAGAGATGGGAAAAATAGAACTAAAGTCTTTGTAAATAGGGAAAGGTGGAGGGCGTGAAGGGAAGGCTAGGAATGGGGAAAAAATAAGAACCAAAATGCATTATGTAAAGGTACAATTCCCAATGAGAAATGTAATTGTGTTGTATACCTACAATGTACCAATAAAAGAATTTAATAAAACAAATAATAACTATATAACATATTTATTCCAATTTTATTCTTTTGTCACATATTTTCATGGAGAGAAACTATTATCTGTTTAATTGATATTCATTGCTATTGTCCCAACTAGAAACCAACTTAGATGACATTGCTGAGCCCCAGAGATGCTACCAAACTGCCCTAAGTTAAACAACGTGCAAATGGAGCTGACAGCAGTGAAAAATAAATTGACAATCTCTAGGTATGATGCACTAATCTTTTTCATTGTTTTCTAACCATCAGAAAGGTTTAAACACAGGTACAGAGAGAGGGGTTTTTTTTTTTTTGGTACCGGGGATCGAACTTGGGAACTTGCGCTTGCGCAGCAGGCACCGGAACCACTGAGCTAAATCCCTGGCCCCAGAGAGAGGTTTTGATTTGAGGTACAGTTTTCAAATTGTTGCAGTGTCCTGAATAGGAAGGAAATAAAGACGTGTCTTTAAAGCTCCTTTTCCTATTCAGTGCTATGGTTTTAATATTGCATGGTCAGCTGAAAGGATATTGTGAAGCAGGAAAACATAGAGGTCTGTGCTAAGTTATAGCGAGCTTTCTCTTTCTGTGTTCCATGCTTCTGACCTCAGCCATTCTTCCTATGGTTGACACAGGTTCTGTGTGCAGCTTTATCCTGTGAGCTATCAGGACCCCCAAAGAGGAATACACAGTGAGCAAAGGGTTTCTCCTAGAGTGACAGGGAAGTGAAGTGGGTGATTGAGTTGTCAATGGGACAAACTGCCAGGATTCTCATACCCAGGTTCCCTGTGTGTCTAATCAGACAGCTCTATTCAAACATGGCTTCAGTGTGCCAAGGTATACACCAGACATGTTGGATAAAAATGTCATGCTCATTTCTTTTCCATAAAGCAAAATAGTGTGGCATTTAGAGCCCGGGGAAGACTATGTAGATGAATTGACACAATCTACATAGAACACTTGGCACTCATAAGTGTATCAATAATGATCAGTGAGGTTATGATTATTGTCATGCACATCCTTAACCTATCTTTCATAATCCTCTTGAAGTTCTCAGGAAATAGTTTGGAGAAGTCCATTTTCTACTGTCTGTCTGGAATGTCTGAAAAGAAGAATCAATGTGGGAGGAAATAAAAAACTTGGATGAGATTTCTATAACCCCCACCACAATCATACATGTAAATTCTACAGCCCTCATGGCTAAAATCTCACACATAGGTATTCTTCCATTTGGTTACCCAGAACTAAATTGTTGTCCTGATGATGAACATTCAATGTGCCTGATAGTCCTTCCTCCATCCTCCATGCCTTTCACCATTTAGTGCTTTGTGCTACTTCTTTGCACGGTCCTGAAAGAGAAAATCCAGTGAACTTTCTCTATTTCCCAATGAAAATCCATGCTCTGGCCTCAGATTATTATTGCATGCAGTCTCACACAGGAGCTTTTGGACACAGACAACCACAGGGGTAAGTGACAGGTATGGTAGCTGCTGAAATGGAGCCATCAAAGAACTTCTAGAGGCACAGACTGAATAACTATTGTATTACCTTTGAGCCTCAATGAATAGATCTCATAATTAAGCAAATTGATTCATTGAAAATTCTAAGGACTTTCTAATACTAATAGGAGAACAAAGGAAAATAAATCTTCACTAATTTGGGGGGTTCTTCCTATAGCCAGAAGGAAGCTTAGTTATATTTTAATTTATTTTGTTTCTTTTCAAGAATTATCTGGGGTTTTATTGTTTCAATTTCTGCTATGGTAAAATTTTTAATTAAAAAATTGACAATAGTCACCATTTTCAAGTGCAGATCTCAGTGGCATTAATTCTCTTCACATTATAGTATGTCCACCCCCAAAATCCACTTACAGAAATTGTTCATATTCACAAACTAAAACTTTTAACTCATTAAAAGCCTTTATACTTCCCATGCTCCAACCCTGGCTACCACTACTTTACTATGATAAATATGTGCTGAAAATTTAAAACTAATATAAAAACAATGTGATCGCAGAAGCATAATGTACAGGCATAAGTGTTCAATTTTGCTGTCTTATTTACTCTATATTTATACTGGATAACACAGGACCTAAGATTATAATTTTCTACTGTAGAGCATGCTCAGGCTACTTTTAATGTCTCTATTCCTCAGGCTGTAGATGAATGGATTTATCATTGGGGTAACCGAGGTGTAAATTACTGAGGCTACCAAACAATGTGTGAGATTGTAATACAGTTGAACCAAAGTACACACCAATGCTTGTTCCATAAAATAATCCAAGAACTGACAGGTGAGAACGCTTTAAACTTCCCTTCTGGTGAAGGGATTCTCAGAGTGGAATAAATAATTTTATAGTAAGATAAAAATATCCCTGAGATAGGGAAAAATACAAATAACACAGCAGCAGTATATTTTAAAATATTACTGAAGAAGTTGTCAGAACAGCCAAGGTTATGAAGTTGAGAAGGGTTACAGAAGAAATTGAAAATGACCACATCCTTGAAGTAGGTAAATTGTAAGACAATCAAATTGTGGACCTGAGAGTCCAAGATGCTAAAAAAAAAAAAAAAAGATAGCACAACTAAGAAGCCACAATGGCAAGGATTCATAATGATCTGGTACTGCAGGGGGTGACAGATGGCTACAAACCAGTCATAGGCCATCACAGGAGCATGTCATCCATATATATAAATATACTAAAAAGAGACATCTGTGTGAGGTAGTTCACATAGGAGATTACCCTGCTGTGAGTTTGGATGTCCACAATTATCTTTGGGACTGTGGTGGAGACTGAACAGATGTCAGCCAAGGACAGGTTGGAGAGAAAGCAGTGCATAGGGGTGTGGAGGAAGCAGTCAGAGCAGATGGCCAGGATGATGAGCAGGTTCCCAAGCACTGTGACCATGTACATGGACAGGAACAGCCCAAAGAGGATGGGTTGCATGTCTGGATCCTCTGAGAAGCCCAGGAGATGGAATTTGGAGACCAGTGTTTGATTTTTTGCCTCTGCATTGCTTGAACAACTTTGGAAGAAAAAAAGTTGGAAAAAGAAATGCACATAAACAAATACACTATATTTTGTATGTATTTTGTATTCATGCATTCAAACATAAATTATTTAAACTTGGAGTCTAAAATACCTTTATTATTATTTAGACTTGGAGTCCAAAATACTGCTAAATACCTTTAGTGGTATTTCTAAATTGATAAAACCAATTCCCTTGGGACTTTTTCATATTGGTCTTCATGTTATTCATATCCTTCCATACCCACATACTTTAGAAACACTCTGCAGTGTTACAGCCAAAAATATTAGAAACTAAGAAGTCTGTGATCACAGCAAAATATAGCCTCCTCTTTTAATTAAAATGAAAAGTAAATAATAGCCTGTCCCCTTTCAGAAAAATATTCTAATGGCAATTAAGATGCATTCAAGCTTATGTTTATCTAAAACCAAGGTACAATATCCCTATACTTAGAATATCTACAACAAGCCCACAAAAATTAGGACTGCTTTATCTGAACACTAAACTTATGGGAGGGTTCATTGATAAATATTGGTATGTGCCTGTTATCACTCATAGATTTTTCATCATTCTTGGGTTCCTGTTTTCTCTTTTTTGTGCAAGTAAGTGTTCACTCAAATTAAGTTTGTCTTTTAAGAAATATTTCATATATAATTTGTATCCTTGGACTTTGTGAAAATTTTATTTTTTGTTTTCTTGAATGCACATAATCATATCATTAACCACAAATGTGGAATTAGTGTACACTGCACAAATTAACAATTGAAAAGTAAGAAAACATATCTAGGTATGGAGGCACATGCATGTAATCCCAGCATTCTGGGAGGCTAAGGCAGGAAGATTGAAAATTTGAACCCAAAATGAGAAAGTGATTTAGCAAAATCCTGTATCGAAATTAAAAAATAAAACAGAACTGAGTATGTAACCTGGGGATCAATCCTCAGTATTTCCCCCAAAGTAGTGAAATGTTTAAAAACACTTTTTCAATTGTTTTCTTTCCTACATGAGTTTATTTTTGTCATGCTCACATATTGTTAAGATTTGTGCTGCTAAGACAGATATGTTTTTTTCCCTTGAAACTATATTTTTAAGTAACTGGGAAATGTTTTCACTGATTTTCTGACCACAGATCATCTCCCTGAAAGTGAAGGACTTTAACACTATCTTCATCTTCAGTGTCCATGTTTGAGACCTGACCTTGCTCCTATCCCTGCTTAATAGACTTTCAAGTAAATCTTTCCTGAAACATGGATTATAAGTCTCCTCCTTCAGCTTCCTGAAGGAAACTCAAGTTCAATATTTTGTCAGCTCACAATATATAATTTGGAAGCAATGAAAAAGAGGAAAGTACAGGAAATAACAAACACGTTTGGCAGTTTTGTCTATTATAATATGGCAAAAATAACTGTTTACTTATGCAGCTGTTTCAAAGAAACTTTTGAAAACTCCCATTGATGGGGTATAGCAGTTTGGTAGAGAACTTGTCTGCCATGTACAAGACCACAGAATTGACAAGACCACACAGGGAAAAAAAAAGGAAACAAAAACAAAAATAGTTACATGGATAGACTAGTGCTTTTCAGTTTCATAGATAAATGTATCAAATTGGAGACTTTTTAAATATCCAGATACTCTGATTAAGTTAAAAAAGTCTTATCAACATATCTGTCAAGAAATGGAGAACATAATTATTAGTGTATACAATTTCCAAATAGCTCTCTGGAGCCTTGGAATGATGTGAAAGATTAAAATGTGTCTAATATGTCTCAGCTCCAGCAGTAAGACTTGCCTGCCTACTTCTCTTTGTGTCTCTTCTGCTTTCTCTATACTCATGAAAATCTCTGCCATGGTCTTTGAATAACTAAATATTACCAATGCAGTTAGATAGAATTATAGGGCCCATATGTCCATGATATACACAAAAGTTCTATTTTATTGTGCATTTAATGCTATAGAATATCCTTGAAAAGGATGAAAATGTGAAGAGAAAACTATCAAGTGTGTTGGAGCCACATTGGTTATGGCCAATAGTTGTGAATAAAGGAAGGCTATATTCATGGTTTAATATGCATTATTGCCTTTTCTATCCTTTGCTAAACATGCACTGTGGCAATCAGCTATGAGAGGAAGTCTTTTCTTTCAAAATATATAGCATATATTAAATAACAGGACAAATTAAACTGCAATGCTCCAGAAATACAAAAAGAATTTCAAGTCACAAGATCCTTTAGTTGAATGATGTGAAGATAGTTCTTATTGTTGTGAATAACTAAATTCTATTTCCTCTGATTTTATACTCATCACATGTTAATCTCATAGAGAGCATTCATTATCTCTTTCATTCATACTCCATGCAGTTGTATGAACTAGAATTCCACTCAGATGCAATAATGGGCTTAGAAATCCTAACAACCTTCCCTATGTTCAAGAGATAACCTGGACTCAAAAGAAATAAAGTTTTAGCTGGTGGGCAAAGTACCCTAAATAAGCAGAGGGACAGTGGTCTTAACTGCAGATACATATTTAAACTCTTTTAAATTTCCAGAGTATGAAGGAAAGCAAGACCTGACTTTGTCTCCTATTGTGATTGAGTGAGCTGATTCAAAATTTCAAAAGGATATGGACAACTGCTAGCATGTTCTGGAGTAGAGAAAATAGTGATCTGTGCTGAATTTTCAGTGCCTGCTCTTTCTGTGACCATTGGCTATGAACATGGTCACTCTTCCTGTAGCTAATACAGCAGCTTCCACACACTGAGATCTGCAAGAACACCTCCCCCCCAAAGAGAAGGTCACAGAAAGGGATTTCTTCTGGGAATGACAGGCCTTATTGATAAAGTTTTCCACAACTTTATGCTCTGATTCAGCATGCCCATTGCATGATAGCCCTGATGATGGGAATGCAATGATCCTGATAGATAGTCCCTCCTCCATCCATCATTTCCCTCAGCACTTACTGCTTTCCACTGCTGCTCTGCTGAATGATAACAAGTCTTCAGATCCCATATCTTCTTGCTCAATGAAGATGCAGGCTCCGTCCTCATAGTACACATGAATGCAGGCTCAGATAGGAGTCTCCTGATAGACAATATTATGGAGGAAGACACAAAGGTGTGGCTCCCACTGGAATGAAGTTCTGGAGGCACAACAATGACTGTTATATGTCCTTAAGAGCTCAAAGCACAGAGATCATGATCAACCAAAATGGCCTGTGTTTTGCCACTCTAAGGACTTCCTTACATTCATGGCAGAAGAAGGAAAAATGAAAGGAGTGTTTGGGAAATCTTCATAGACTCAAGAGGAAGCACATGTGTACTATTCATTTCTGTTATTTGTTTTTGTCAACATCCACTGGCATTTTATTTCTATTTTTATTATGACAATATTTAACTCCAAATATTTACAGTGTTCACCATTGTCAAATGCAGAGCTCACTTGCACTAATTATACTCATGTCATGATGCATCCATCACCATCCTCCATTTCCAGACATTTTTCAGCTTCCCAAACAAAGTATTTTGTGCATTTAAAAAATTCCACAATCCCCCCACCGCAACACTGGTTACAATCATTCTGTTATGAAACATGATCAGAAATTAAAGCCATTTCACCACAAAAATGTGCCAAAGTAGGTCCCTTGGAGAATGCAAAAGAGTGGAGCTTGAGATTATAATTTTTGTAAGCCAGAAATAACTAAAATTAAAATATAAAATAAAATGCTTTAAGTAGAAAGTGCAGTAGAAATGCAGAATTTAAAAATGTTATTTTAAAACTGGAAGTATTTCAATATACAATGTTTTAGAAATTTTGTATTTCTTCTGAGACAGTCTTTGGCTGAGTTTTAGACAGCCATTATATATGACCCATCTATACCAATGCAAATAAGATTTAATATTTTCTTTAGTTAATGAAACTAAGTAGCGTGTATATAATTTCATTAAAGTAGTGATTATATATTTCTCTTTTATTCTGGATATCAGCTTTTAGACGGTCTTTTCTTTTTTACATGATTTAATTAGAAGTGTTTTTGTAGTTCATGTTTACATTTATGCATGACATATCTATAGCAATGCAAAGTAATTTTAATATTTTCTTTTTTTCTTTTTTTGGTACCAGGGATCGACCTCAGGTCCTTGCACTTGCGCAGCAGGAGGCGAAACTGCTGAGCTAAATCCACAGCCCAATATTTTCTTTAGTTAATAAGACCAAGTAACGTATATATCATTCCAAAAATAACCACATATTTTTCATTTTTATTCTGGATATCAGCTTTTGGATGGTCTTCCTTTTGCACATAATTTAATTTGAAGTGTTATTGTACTTCATACTTATATTTACATCTTATTTGTCTTACTTTTTGTGACAGCACATTAAATATTTTTCATAATATTAAAAAAATAAGCATGCCAGAGAATGCAGAATATAGATATAGATTTTTAGGTTTCCTCTCTTTTCCACTCTAATTTAAACTGTTTATCTCAGGTAATCAAGTAGCCAGTAGAGCTGTGGAATGTCCTCAGGATGTTCTTAATATCCCATTTCTCAGGTTGCCAATATAGGGATTTAGGATCAGACTGACACTAATATAAATGACTGAGTCCACCAACACTTTCTCACAGAATGTAATACAGTTGAACCATGGTAGGTGCCAATGTTTGTTCCATTCAATAAAAGCCAACAACTGACAAGTGTGATCCAAGGTTGGAGAACATTTTACACTTACAACGTGATGATGTGATTGTTCAAATGGAGGAAACAATTTTGTAGTAAGAGAAAAGGATCCCTGAGATGGGAAAAAATACCAAATGTGGCTCCAATAAAATATTTTTCAGTATTATTTGATAAGGTGTAAGATGACAAAAGATGAATGAAGAAGAAATGTCAGAAAATAGAAATGTCTACAAGCTTGAAGTAGGTAAAGTGTAAGGTGATAAAATTATACAGGTAGGAGTCCAAGAGGTAAACCCAAAAGACACCACATCTAAAAAGACACAGAAGAGAGGTCCACGATGACTGAGTAATGTCAGGGGTGACAGATGGCCACAAACCAGTCATAAGCCATCACAGTCAGAGTCATGTCATCCATACATCCAAAAATCATCGAAAAGACATCTTTGTCAGGCAGACCACATATGAGATGATCCTGCTCTGAGTTGGGATGTCCACAGTCATCTTTAGGACAGTGGGAGTGATGAAACCCAAATGTCAGCCAAGGAAAGGATGGAGAAGTGAAGTACATGGGGGTGTGGAGGTGGGAGTCAGAGGTGATGGCCAGGTTAATGAGCAAGTTCCCAAGCACTATTGTCAGTTACATTGGCAGGAAGAGTCCAAGGAGTATGACTTTCAGTTCTGCATTCTCTGAGAGACCCATCAGTTGGGATTCTGTGGTACAATTTAGATTACTTTTATTCTATGCTGCATAGGAGCCTTTGGAGAAAAAAAAAGAGAATAAAAAGAAAGAACCATTCTTAACTCTCTATATAGATTACATTCAAGTATTCATAACTTATATATTCACACTTGATATCCATAAACCTTCATCAATACTTTTCAATGATATCAAACTCAATCTTCTTAGGTCTCTTACATTATTGGTTTCTGAGTTATCTCCTGGGCACACCTATTTTAGAAACACTCAGTGAAGCAATGATACAAGCCCAAGAACATTAGTGATAAGTCCATGGTCATTGTAAAATACAGCTTACTCTTTCCAAAATAAGCAGAGCTTAAGAAATTACCTTCCTATTGTAAGGGAGAATCATTATATAAAATACATAAAGATGATGTCAAACATACCTTATTTTATTCTGGGAGAGTAGCCCAAATTCTCTTTAGTTCAAATGTTTATGAGCACTTTATAAAAGCTGTGACTGCATAATCTGACCATGAAATTAATGCTTATATTTCATAATTTAGCAATGGTGCAGTTCCAATTATATTTCAGTGATTCAACCTTTTTTAGCTTTCTGATTTTCTTTCCTTTATAGATGTAAGTGTTCGCTCAAATTTTGGTGCTCTTTTTTTATTAGTTCATGTTTACAATACACAATGATCACATTCATTATGAGAGGTTTGTACTGTACATAACAAATATTAATTCCCTTTGTCCCCATACCCTGCCCTTCCATCAGCCTTTATTCCCCTTCCTATTTGCAAAAGCTCTATTTCCATTTATTTTCCTTCAACTTTTATTGTTTAAATCCCTGTTCCCTTCTTTCCCTCTCTTCCCATCTCTTGTTCTCCTTCACACTTGAAAATGTTCTTTCTACTACCTAATATCAATCCTTTACTTTGTTCTATATTTATACTTTGAGGTTCTCACATAAGATAAACAATATGATATTTAAACTTATATGTCTGATTTATTTCACATAAGACTATGATCTGAAGATGCATCCATTACATTAAATGCCTCAAGTCCACCCTTCTTTGCAAGCAAAGACCCAGTTGCACAAGAATATTACAAAGAATCAGCAAGTGGAATCACATCAAATTAAAAGTTTCTGAAAAGTAAAGAAAACCATCAACAGAGTGAAGAGACAACCTACAGAATAGGAAAATTTTTTGCCAGCTACCCCTCAGACAGATGATTAATTTCTAGAATATATGAAGAACTCCAAAAAAAATTAGACCCCCCCAGAACTTAAAGACCCAATCAAAAATTTAGCATCTATAGTTATCTTTTTAAAGTCATTTAATATATAACTTATATTCTTGACTTTGGTACTACAAATTTTGATAAATATGGTCTAGTTAAATGCACATAATTTTATGACATCATGGATCACAAATGTAGTAACTCTAACACTTCACCAGTTAATGATTAAAAAATAATAAATTGCAAACTAATGAAATTATATATTTTATACAGATTTGTTTGGATCACATCCATACAATTTCATAAATAGCTGATGTAGAAAGTACATTTTAACTGGGTGTGGGTGAACAAACCTGCAATCCGAACACTAAAAAACAGAGGTAGGAGAATCCCAAGTTCAAACCCATCCTGGATATCTTAGCAACTTATGTCTCAAAAAATTAAAAAAAAAAAGAAGGGGGATGTAGTTCAGTGCAAAGTCTGTAGGTTTGATCAAAAGAAGAAAAGAAAGAAAGAGAAAGAAAGGAAAGAAAGAAGAGAGAGAAAGAGAGAGGAAGAAATAGAGTTACAGAGAGGGATGGAGGAGGGCAGAAGAAACAAAGGAGAGGACATCTTTGCCCTTTGTCTTTTTTTGTTCTGCATTACAGAGTGTTCTGCTAATACTGCTTTGATATTTTCTGATCATAAACACTCTTATGAATTGTTGAGAACATTAGCCCCAAATCTAAGTTTCAGTCCCAAAACTCATATGCCTAAATAACTAGTTTTCACGTCAATCCTTCCAATACATGAATTACAATTCTCATACTTCAGCTACCTGCAGGCAACTTGGGTTCATATTCTGTTAGCTCATCTGATGCTTAACTGAAGAAAAATTTTTTAAAAGTAATATTTTGAGAAATGTAAGTTTTCCTGGACAGTGTCCTAATTTGTAAAATGGGAACAATAATTATATACAGTATAGATTAGTTGAAAGAAAAGTTTTTTTTAAACCTGTTAAATTTTGTAGACTAGTACTCCCAGTCTCATTAATGAATATACTTACCCGTAGATGTTCTTAAATGTTCAAATAACTTGTCCTCAGACCAAAACATATTTAATCAGAATATCTGCATGTGATATTTTTGGAGTTCCTTTCTAACAATGGGGCTGAGAATTCCTGCCTGACATTTAGAAAATCCTTCATTAACATTACCTACTGTAAATATCAACAATTACTACTAATAATACATACTACCTATACTAAAATATTAAAATTTAATAATATTTGCTGTAGGTCTAAAGTTTTCTATTGATTTGATTTATCATGTGTGATATTTGAGTTCTTGCTATCAGCATTATTTCCTTTCCTGTGCATTTGTACCCCAAAACAACTATTGTCAGGATTGCAGTGTACTTATTTTTGTCTGTTTCCTCATCAATGTTCATTTATGTATCCATAGACATTTAAAAACAGACTGACCACATGATTTATTTGGGCCAACTATCCCACTTCTGGTATATATTCAAATGAAGTTAACTCAGCCCTGTAAAAATGTTCCTTCATACATATTTATTGGGGCCCTATTGACCATGGCTAAGGTATGAAATAAGTCTAGATGGCCATCAACACATGAATAACAAAGACAATGTGATATATGGACACAATGCAGTGTTTTTCAGCCATAAAAAAATGAAATACAGCCTTTTTAAGCAAAATGGATGGAATTAGAGGACATTCGGTTAAGTGAAAAAAGCTGAATGCAGAAAAGGTAATACTGCTGTTCTCTCTCATATGTGGAGGCTAAAATACATTGACTTGAAAATAAAACATAGGATAAAGTTGTAGAAAGAGTAATTGGATTTAATTAGTGTGTGCTATATGTGGTATGGAAATATCATACTTGTTGAATCAGGAGGAAGTCGAGGGATCTGGGTTCCCCTATGAGAAGACCTTAAGCTTCCATCACTTGTCTCCCCACCCCAGCAGGAATGCAAGGGATGAAGTAAGGCTAACTTAAAATCAAAACTCTCTCTGACTCAGAAGGAGAAACTCATAACAAAGTAAAACAGAAGTTTTACTGATAATATTATAAAGGCAGCAGAGCAGAGCACAGGAAGCAAGCTGTATGGCACGGAGAAGCTCAAGGTGAGTTTCACAGCCTGATGTCATTGCCTTATCTATATTACTAGGGGTAAACTGATTTTCTAAAAATAGCTATTTCTCTGATTGGTACAATCAGGGCCTTAGCATTTGTTTCTGGGTTGAGCCAATGTTCACAGGAGCTATGAGCACATAGCAAAAGTGTGCAAAGGTCCCACAAAGGGCAGCCTCCTCCAGGGCATCATGTCAGGAGTAAGCATGCAAGAGGAAATTCACTTAACACTTCTTACTTCCAACTTCCAAATTACAGGATCATCACATAAAACTCCTACTATAGCTGGGCATGATAGTACATGGATATACTCCTATCTCTTGGGAGGCTGAAGCAAGAAAATCTTTGATGCTGTCCTTGGCTATATAGTGAGATGGTGTCCCAAAAAACAAAGAAGTACAGAAAGGACAGGTGGAAAAACCTCAAACTGATTTTTTTTTTTACAAATTTAACAACTCAATGTGGGATTTCATACTTTTCAATCATTGTATTAATTAGGAACTGTAATGAGAATTAGGAAACTCTCATACTATTTTCATCTCTCAGTATTTCTAAGAAAGTATTTTAATTATATTTCCCTTTGCTATTAGCATTATACATGTTGGAGAATTATGGAGACTTTTTATGAGCTTGAATAACTATTCAATGGAATTAAAGCAATATATTATAAAATGATTGATGATTACATATGTATTTGATACTTGTTATATATTTATTTCCCTGATCCTTCTACCAACCTATCCCTCCCTCCCCAAATCCTTCTAACTCCCCAAGCTGAAGGGTAAAGTTGCTATATTGAAGAGTTTATTCACAATAAATATATGTTGGATTTGTCCTCAATTTTGATTTAATTCACACAGTTAAAGATGATAGATTAATTACCACAAATTGACATTTTCTAAGATGCACTTGATGCTATGGGGCTGCTGATTATGTCACTTGGGCTAAGGTGTTGTGATTGATCTAATCAGTTGTCCTTCTTGGAATAATGAAAATGAGATAGCCTCAGAGCCATTAGAGACTCAAAACCTAAAGACAAGCTATATCTGGAAGACACATCTGAGAAGCAATCATTCCATAAGAGTTCTGACTACAAGCAACAAAGATACTTACAATAAGCAAATTCAAAGTATCAACCCAGGAATTAAACTAAGGCACAAACTGAAACTTCCCACCAAAGGCAAATTCTGGGGGAAACGAGGTGGAAAAGTCTGATAATCAGCCACCTGGACACCCTGAACTGATAGCACAGGAAGTAACAAAACAGAGGAATGAGGATCTAGAAAAATTCAAAGCAGAAATAATCTCCCAGATAACTGCAGAGATGGTGAACAGGGTGAAAGACATGATTAGAATATCTAGAACAGAAACAGATATAAAAATAGATAAGCTCAGAAAAATGCTGGAAGCCATGCATGCCCAGCATAAGAAAGAAATGGAATCAATGAAACAGATTCGAACAGATATTCAGGAGATTAAAAACTCCACTGAAAATATGCACAGCAGATTAAGGGAATGTGAAGATAGAATATCAGATATACAAGGTAGTATTGCAGTTAAGGACCATGAAAACAGACATCTCTTAAAAATAGTAAGGGACCATGAAAAATCAATCCAGCAGCTGCTAGAAGATGCTAAGAAAAATAAGACTGATAGGAGACCAGGAAAAAACAGGAGAAAGCACAATTGACAAAAAACCACTGTTTACAGAAGTATTAGTAGAAAACTTCTCAGATAGAGGTAGAGAATTGGACATACAGATACGAGAGGCATATAGAATGCCAACTAGCCATGATCAAAAAACTACACCTAGACATACAATAGTCAAGATCCCAGAAATCTAACAGAAGAACAAAATCCTAGAAGCAGTTAGAGAAAAGAAATCACCTACAAAGGAAACCCATCAGAATCACAGAAGACTTCTCAACAGAAATCCTCAAGTCAAGGAGAGTGTGGAGTGAAGTGTTTCCAGACCTAAAAGAAAATAACTTCCAACTTAGATTGTTGTATCCTGCAAAATTATTGTTCAAAATCCATGGGGAAATTAGATACTTCTACGACCAAGAACACCTGAAAAATTTCATGAACACCAAACCAGCACTCCAATTCTAAACAATATCCTAGAAAAAGACAATGAAGGTCACAACTCCATGAGGCCTAACAGAGGGAAGCCACCAGGCAAGGTAAGAAAATAAAGGGAAAGGGAGGGTAATAAGAAATAAAACAGCCAACAACAGTAAAACATCATGACAAGGATGAGTTAATATCAATTATAACCATTAATGTTAATGGCTTCAGTTCATCAATCAAAAGAAATAGACAGGCAGAATGGATTAAGGAGCAAATTTCAACCATATGCTGTATACAAGAAACACACCTAGGGCCGGGAATTTAGCTCAGTGGTTTCACTGCCTGCTGCACAAGTGCAAGGACCCAAGTTCGATCCCCGGTACAAATAAAAAAAATAAAATTAAAAAACACACCTAACTCAAAAAGAAATTCATAGACTGAAAGTAAAAGGATGGAAGGCAGTTCTCCACGCTACAGGAACTCAGAAAAAAAGCAGGGGTAGCAATCTTATTTGCAGAAAAAGTAGATTCTAAACCAAAACTAATTGAGAGACAAAGATGGTCACTGCATCCCTGTGAAGGGAACAATCCAAGAGGAAGAGATGACAGTCATAAATATATATGCATCAAATATGAATGCCCCCAATTATACAAAAGAAATATTAATGGACATGAAAAACCAAATAAGCACTAATAAAATTGTAGTGGGGGACCTCAATATCCCACTCTCACAAATAGATCATCTCAACAAAAATTAACAACGAAATTCTAGAACTGGAAGCAAGCTATTGAACAAATGGACTTAAGAGATGTTTACAGTGTTCCACCCCCAAAAATCAGAATATGCATTCTTTTCAGCTGCACATGGGTAATTCTCTAAAATAGACCACATGCTAGCTCATCAGACATGTCTAAGTAAATGTAAAAGAATTGAAGTTACCCCCTGTATAGTATCAGACCATAGTTCAATAAAATTGGAGATCAATAACATACGAAACTGCAAAACCCCAAAAAGCACATGGAAATTGAATAACTCCCTACTGAACAACCAATGGGTCACAGAGGAAATTAAGGAAGATTTCAGACAGTTTTTAAAATTAAAAGAAAATTTCAATACAATGTATTGGAATCTATGGGGCAAAATGAAAGTAGTTCTATGTGGGAAATTCATAGCAGTGAATGCCCTTATTAGGAAAATAGAGGGAACTCAAATAAATAACCTAATGCAGAACCTCAAGCCCTCAGAAAAAGAAGCGAATAACAAACCCAAAGCTCATACAAGAGAAGAAATTATAAATATCAGAGCAGAAATCAATGCAATGGAGACTAAGAGAATGATACAAAAAAATCAATGAATCAAAGAGTTGGATTTTCAAAAGAATAAATAAAATCAATAAACCCTTAGCCAACCTTAGCAAAAAAAGGAAAGAAAAGGCTCAAATCCACACAATTAAGAATGAAAAAGGTGAAGTCACAACAAATGCAGCAGAAATCCAGAGGATCATCAGTACCTACTTCAAGAACCTGTACTCTAATAAAATGGAAAACACAGAAGAAATGGACAGGTTCATAGATACATATGAATTGCCACAGTTAAATGAAGATGATGTAGAAATTCTAAACACCCCAATTACAATGAGTGAAATTGAAAATGCAATACAAAATTTACCAACAAAGAAAAGCTCAGGTCCTGATGGCTTCACTGCTGGATTCTACAAGACATTTAACTATCACCATTACTCTTTAAACTCATCAAGGAAATTGAAAGGGAAGCAATACTTCCAAATCCATCCCTGGAAGCAAGTATTACTTTGTTACCAATACCAGGGAAAGACCCAACAAAAAAGAGAACTACAGGCCAATCTCCCTAATGAACAAGATATTGGCAAACAGAATACAGAGGGTCATGAAGAAGATCATACAACCTGACCAAGTCGGATTTATCCCAGGGATGTAAGGATGGTTCAGCATACATAACTCAATAAATGTAATACACTATGTTAACAGAGTCAAGGACAAAATACCATATGATCATCTCAGTAGATGCAGAAAAAGCATTCAACAAAATCCAACACCCATTCAAGATAAAACCCTATAGAAATCTGGAATAGAAGTTCTTTATCTCAACCTGATTAAGGCTATCTATGTAAAACCAACAGCCAACATCATACTAAATGGTCAAAAACTGAAAACTTTCATGCTAAAATCGAGAACAAGACAAGGATGCCCACTATCACCACTCCTGTTCAATATAGTTCTGGAAACATTAGTCACAGCAATTAGAAAACAGAAAACAAATAAGAAAGAAATAAATTAAACTGTCATTATTTGCTGATGATATGCTACTTTACATAGAAGACCCAAAAAACTCTGCCAAAAGATGTCTAGACTTAATTTACAGATTCAGTAGAGTGGCTGGATAAAAGGTCAACACTCAAAAAACAATAGCCTTCTTATATGTAAACAACAGACTCACAGAGAGAAATTAGGGAAACAATTCCTTTTACAATAGCATCCAAAAAAATGAAATATCTAGGAATCAGTCTAACAAAGGAAGCAAAAGACCTCTACACTGAAAACTACAGCACCCTGAGAAATGAGATCAAACAGGTTTAAGAAAATGGAAAGGCATCACTTTCTCCTGGGTAGAAAGAACAAATATTGTGAAAATGTCCATACTTCCAAAACTAATATATAGATTTAATGTAATGCCAATTGAAATTCAACAATATAGTTCACTGAACTAGAAAAAACAATCCAAAAATTCATTTGGAACCAGAAGAGACCTAGAATAGCAGAGGCAATTCTAGGCAACAGAGACATGGAAGGGAGTATCACAATACCCAACTTTAAA
This sequence comes from Heterocephalus glaber, assembly GCF_053883595.1. Classification (NCBI taxonomy): domain Eukaryota; kingdom Metazoa; phylum Chordata; class Mammalia; order Rodentia; family Bathyergidae; genus Heterocephalus; species Heterocephalus glaber. The sequence continues at coordinate 2,933,318 of NW_028258185.1, forward strand.
GTATACTACAAAGCTACTGTGATAAAAACTGCATGGTACTGGCAAAAGAACAGACCTGAGTATCAGTGGAATAGACTAGAAGATGCAGAAAGAACTCCAGACGTACTCAGCCACCTCATCTTTGACAAAGGAGCCAACCACCCTCATTGGAGGAAAGATAGCATATTTAATAAATGGTGTTAGAAAAACTGGATTTCAACCTGCCAAAGATTAAACCTAGACCCATACCTCTCACCATGCACTAAACTAAGATCAACGTAGAGTAAAGATCTAAATATCAAGACAGAAACACTAAACTTGCTGGAATATAAGTTAGGTAGAACTCTTGAAGACATTCACATAGAAAAAGACTTGATGAACAATACCTCAGTAGCACAGGAAGTAGCAGAAAGAATCACCAACTGGGATCTCATCTTATTAAAAAGCTTCTGCACTGCAAGAGAAACCACCAACAGAGCTAAGAGACAACCTACAATGTGGGAATAAAAGTTTAGCAGCTGTACCTCGGACAAAGGACTACTATCTAGAATATATAAAGAACTGAAAAAAATATTAGACCTCCCCAAATTCAAAGACCCAATTCAAAACTGGGCATATGAAATGAATATATATTTCTCAGATAAAGAAATAAAAAGAACAAATAAATATGTGAAAAAATGTTCAACATCACTGGTCATTTGAGAAATGAAGATGAAAACAATACTGAGATTCTACTTCTCTCCAAGAAAGAAGAAATTATCCAATAACAAATGCTCACGGAGGTGTCTGGAGAAAGGAACCCTTCTCCATTGTTGGTGGGAATGCAGACTCTTGCAACCACTGTGGAAATCAGTACGGAGGTACCTCAAAGTACTAGGGCTAGAGGTCCCATTTGACTCAGCTATTCCCCTGCTGGGTATCTTCCCAAAAGAATTAAAAGAATCATACCACTGTGATATATGTGCACCCATGTTTATAGTGGCACATTTCATAATAGCAAAAGCTTGGAAACAGCCCATGTGCCCATCACCTGGAAATTGGATAAAGAAGATGTGGGGTTTTTTTTTTTAATAAAGTGGAATACTACTCAGTTATAAAACATGAGAAACTAGAGACATTTATAGCTAAATGGATGAATATTGAGGACATACTCTTAAGTGAAATAAATAGATCACATGTGTAAATACCAAATAGTTTCTCCAATGTGAGAACCTGAAAGTGTAAATAAGGATGAAAATGATTAAAATGAATAATTGATAATTTGAAATAGGAGGAAAAGGTCCAAAGGTGCAGGGGAAGTGGGAGGGGACAGGGAAAGAAAAGAAGGGAAAGGAAAAATTATGAGAGAAGAAAAAGATGGAAAAAAGTCTATGTAAATAGGCAAGAGTGAAGGGGCTGTATGGTCCACAGGTAATTGGGGAAAAAGAAGAACCAAGATTCATCATGTACAGGTACAAGAACCCAATGATGAATATAAACATATTGTATACCTAACATGTAGCAATAAAAGAGTTTAAGCAAAAAAAAAAAAAAAAGAATTGGAAACAATCAAAGTGCCCATCTTGCTCCTAGCAAACTACACCATGGCACACTTTAAACACTCTTTCTCCATACCTCCCTCCTTGCTACTTTCTACAATCTCTGTGAACTATCATACTACTCTCAAATTCCATGAGATCAACTTTTTACCTTCCATACATGAATGATGTCATGTGGTATTTGTTTTTGTGTCTGACTTATTTTACTTAACATAACAACTTCCAGATACATCCTTTTTATCTCATATGACAAAATGATGTCCTTTTTATGACTAAATAGTATTCCATTGTGTGAAGCTCCCCTGCTCCATATTTTTCATCCATTGACCCATAGAGGCATGCTTAGGTTGTCTAATTCTTGATGCTTGTGAGTAGTTCTGCAATAAACATGGGAATGCAGGTTTCTCTCCAACAGATTGATGTCATTTCTTTTGTAGCTCTATTTTTAATTTTTATAAAAAATATCCATACTGGTTTCCACTGAAGAAAGGCTGTTTTTTTTATCCTATTTGTATAAGTCACCTCCCATCACTTCTTCAGCATTCTCATGGTGGACAAGGATCACTAGATTTATTGCACTCAATGAATGGGGCTTACACATGGGCATGAGAACCAGGAGATTCTTATGAGAACCATCGTGTACTGGGAGAAGCCTAGCTGCTATCCCTCTCATCTTCTGCCAGAAATGTGAGTTTAAAGTACATTCAAGTCATATTTTTCTACATTTTAGCATAGTCCTCAATTCAGCACACCACCATCTCAAGAAATATTTCCTTGAGACAAATCAACAAGTGGAAAGAATTTCCTGAGCACTGGGTACACCTACAGGCATATCCCAGCTTCTCCTGGAATTGCTCCTATGAGGTGCTATGAGGTACCCTCCTGTTTGCTACACCAGAACAGCCCCACCATCAAAATCATGCAACCCACATTCCAAATCCAAATGTCCTCTCTGATCCTGTTTTTCCTCCAAAGAAGGAAATCACCTAGTTTCAGAATATATTTTCTTTAGATTTATTTATAATCTCAGTTTTTGAATACTTTAATAAAATGTACCTGCTGCTATTTTGTTGTGGTGCCACAATGCCTATAATCACAGGACACTGGGAGGCTGAGGCAAGATGATCAAATATTTGAGCCCTTCCTGGGCAATAAAAAGTAAAAAAGAGCTGTAGATGTAGCTCAGTGTGAAAACCCTGGGTTCAATCCCAAATACTGTTAATAAAAATAACAATGATAATATTAATGGCTTCTGTTTATTGGTTTCTTTCTCATGGATAATGTGGCTTTCATTGAATAGCAGTCTCTTGAAATTAATTATCATATGTATAGAACTGTGTTGAAGAAAACAAAATTTGGAAGTTGTCTTTACTTGTTTCAAAGAGAAGTTCATTAAATTCCTAATCAAAATGGATATGTGAGAAAGTCTGCTGTTTAGGTGAATGCAGGTGACAGAGGAGACTGTTAGAAGAAACCAATTGATAGTATTTGTAGAGATAAATATGAAAGCCAGAGGCTTTGTGTTGAGACATTTACAATGCTTGAATCATACAAACTTCATTACTAAACTGAAGTCAATCCATATTAGGTACACAATAGAAATATTATGATTATAGGCAACAATTTAATGTAAAAATTGAAATAAGTAGATGTTTTTATATCCCCAAATCTCAAAGAACCCAAGTCTTCCAAAACACAGCGAAATATGGTCCAAGGAATAAATTAAATCTTCAACAACTGACTATCAAATCTTTCTTTAATGGAGAACGATGGCTCATTTGGAAACAAATTCAAAATAACCACCTGGTCCTGATGCAGTGGCACACAGTGTATCCAAACACTCTGGGAGCCTGAAGCAGAAGGATCACAAGTTCACACCCATCCTGGTCAACATAGTAATTTAGCAAGATGTAGCTCAGTGCAAGTGACCTGGATTTGATCCAGAGTACAACAAAATGAGAATAAAAATAACCATGGTCAATGAGCTAGAAAACATAGACAGGAAATAAAATCAGGAAAGTGATGCATGAATGAAACAAGGATATTAACAGAAACATAAAATATTAAAAAGAAAAAATTTGAAGTTGAATACATTTGAAATTGAAATATTCAATAGACTCTTCATAGCAAACTCTATCATGTAAAAGGAAGTATCAGTGAACTTAAGGACAAGATAATTAAAATTATTAATCAATTAAGCAGCAGAAAATGAAATAAAGAAAAGTGAAGATATCTCAACAGAGTTTCAGGATATCATTGAGCTGAAATGTTTTCATTATGGGAGTTCCAGAAGGAGAAGAGAGAAAAGGAAACAGCAAATTTTAAAAATAATGAAACTTGGAAATTCTCAAATTTAAAGAAGTGGATACAAGTGTTCAAAAATCTGAATAAACTGCAAATATCATAAATTCAAACCACATTTACCCATATTATAGTCAAAACATCAAAAGTTTCAGAAATCCTGAAAGCAAAAAAGGAAAAGCAACACATTATATACCTTGAAGGTATATAAAAGTGTATCAACAAATTTCTCAGTGAAATTAAAGGTTCCCTAAAAATGCTCAGGTTAAGGATTACAAGTTCAAGGACAGCCTGGACAGTTTAGTGAGGCTCTGTCTCAAAATAAAGGATTTAAAAGGCTGGAAACATACCTGCCAAAAAAGATGCAATTTTTTTTTATTTTTTAGAATTATTTTCTTTATTAGTACAGGCTTTTAGTATAAAATGTTTACATTCTTTGTGTAGAGTTGGTACATGTACATAATACATCTTACTTCCTGTTTTCATCCCCTTTCCTTTCCCCTACCCCACTCCATCCATACCTTGATCATCTTCTTTTTTGTACATGTTTGCAGTACAGGATGTTTAAATTACTTATGTGGAGTTGGTATGTGTACATACCACATCTTAGTTCCTTTTTTATCCCCATTCCCTTACTCCCTTCCCTTTTTCCTACATCTCTTGGTCCCCTTTCACTTTGAGAAAGATCTATTTCCCTATTCCCTATTATCTAGCTTTTATTTCACTCTTTATTTATACTTTGGATTTTCCGTAAAAGATCAACCATGCAATATTTAAACTTGTGTGTCTGATTTATCTCATTTAACATTATTGTCTCAAAGTGCACACATTTTTCTGCAAATGACTCAAACTTATCTTAATAACAGAGTAGTACTCCATTGTATATGAAAACCACATTTTCTTTGTCCATGCATCTGTTGATGGACATATAGATAGGCCACTTCCAAGATTTAGCTATTATGAATTGTGCTGCTATAAAGATGGGTATGCACATATCACTGTAATATGATGTCTTCAGCTCTTTCAGGAAGATATCTACTTTAAGGGTACTTTTAAAAGACTTTATCTTCTAGTGTGCTTGAATGATTAACAATAAGCTACAGAAGGCCCTATAGGTATAATAGGATTCAGGAATGTACAAATGCAATGAATACAGAATGCTCCAACAATCTCATTAAAGACAGGCCAAAAAACGAATATTTAGATATGAAACATGAAGGAGAATGAAAGCTATAAGAGCTAAAACATGCTGTGAAGAATGAGGTGAGATTTTCTAGTCTTTCCAACATTCACTGCAAATGAAATCAGACTGTCTTTCTGAGGGGCCTCCATGTGGCTCTCTTGATGTCTCTGTTTCTTAGGCTGCAAATGAATGGGTTAAACATGTGGTGACTACAGTGTGCACTACTGAGGCCACTGAAAACTTCCTTGGAGAAATTGAGACAGTTGAACTGAGATACACCCCAAGCCCTGTCCCATAAAATAAGCAAACCACAGAGGTGAGACCCACAGAAGGAGAAGGTTTTATCCTTCCCACCTGATGGTGGGACTCTTAGAATGGAGGAAAAATTTTATAGTAGGAGAAGAGGATTCTTGAGATGGGAAAAAAACCAGAGATGTTACCCACAAAGTACATGACTACATTATTGATGAAGGTGTCAGAACAGGCAAGGTTGAGGACTTGTGAAGGGTAACAAAAAAATGAGAAACTTTCACATTATTAAAGTACATAAATTGTTACAGGGTTGAATTATGCATCTGGGAGACCAAAAGGCTGATGAGATCTGACATCAAAACCAACAAGCCACAGAGATGAGTGTTCATAATTATCTGGTAGTGCAAGGGGTGACAGATAGCCACAAAGCAGTCATAGCCATCACACTTAAGAGCAGACTATCCAAACATCCAAACAGCATAAAAAAAGGATATCTGTGTCAGGCATCCTGCATAGGAGATGACTGTTGTGAGTTTGGGTGTCCATGATCTTGGGACAATAGTAGAGGTAATAGGAGATTACCTTACTCTGTAATCGGATGTCCACAATCATATTTAGGACTGCTGTGGAGATGAAACCGATGTCAGCCAAAGACAGGTTGGAGAGGAAGAAATACATGGGGCTGTGGAGGCGGGAGTCTGAGATGATGGCCAAGATGATGAGCAGGTTTCTGAGAACCGTGACCAGGTACATGGACAGGAATAGTCCAAAGACAATGGAGTGGACATCTGAATCCTATGAGAGACCCATGAGATGGAATTCTGAGAACTGTGTTAGATTTTGTACCATTATATTGCTTGGAGAACTTTTAATAAAAGAAAAATTGTTAAGAAAAATAAAAAAGAAAGAATAATTTAACCACTTAATAGTTCACCCCAAGTGTCAATTGGGGAGCACATTTGTTTACAATTCATAATTTGAACATTGTAATATAAGTCTGAAAGCATGCAAGAACCAGTATTAAGTCTATAAACAGTATGTTAAAAATATTGCACATTAACAAAACATGAGAGAACAATTATAATTACATTCCTCATTTGTGTAATTGGTCACAGTGTCAGGGTTGGTATTTATAACTACCTTTTTCTACTACCCATTATGCATTTCCATGGCCTTCAGCAAACACCTCAGCAGGTCTCTTTCTTTTCCTGGTGGGGTGGCCTGTACCTTTATTCCTGAAGGTTCTGGACCAACTGCCATCCTGCCTATTTCCTATTGACTTTAAAACAGGGCCTGGTAATAGGAGGTGCCTTAAGGTTTCTCTTACACTTCTTTGTTTTTTTTTCCTTCATTGTGGAGTAATATTCCAATTTTCTCATGATAGTCCAGATCAATTACCCCTGTCAATACCATGTTTTCTTTCTTTCTTTCTTTCTTTCTTTCTTTCTTTCTTTCTTTCTTTCTTTCTTTCTTTCTTTCTTTTTTTCATTTTCTTCTTTTTTTCTTTCCTTTTTCTTCTTTACTCAGGAGCATGAGGAGCCCAAACTGACCAGGGGAAATCCTAGCTTCCAGTTAAAAGGACTCATTGTGCTTGCTGGTACAAGCCTGCCCCGCCCCCCACTAAGACTTCTAGGCCAGCAGAGGATAAAGTCATGGAAACAGGAAGCAAAAATCTTGCTAGTGGCTCACTAGGTGCTCTTTATCTTGGAAATTTATTATTTATCCATCAATTTTGAAAGATAATTTTGTAGGATATATCAGTCTAGGTTGGAACTTGTTTTCTTTAAGTGCATGAAACATTTTATTCCAAGCTCGTTTTGCCTTTAAGATTTATACTGAGAAGTCTCCTCTAATTCTAATGGGGTTACCTTTATAAACAATTCATAGTTTTTTTCTGTAACAGGTTTTAAGATTCTGTTCTTTTGTCAGATTTCTGTTATTTTAAATACTATTTTATATGGAATGATTTTTTTCCCTGATCATTACTTGCTATGTAGTTCATGGTCTCTCTGTAATTCATGCTGGCCTCAAACTCAGGGTGATGTTCCTGTCTCAGCCTCTTGAGTGCTGGGATTATAGGCATGTATCACAACTGGCTCTTCCAGGGTAAGCTCTTGATATTTTGTCAAAGTTCAGATTACTTAATGTGTTTGGGATATTTTCTTTATCTTTTATTCTGTTCCATTTATCTGCATATCCTTTTCTTCCCATTCCAGTTTATTTTTACTACTATAGTTTTATAATTTAACTTTAAATCTGAGCTCTGGATGCCTCTTGATTTGTGTTTGATTTTCCCTCCCAGACAGCTTTTGCTATTCTGGATTTCTCTGATTCCATATAAATTTTCAGAGAGGTTGTTGTTGTTGTATGATGAATGCTGTTGCCCTTTTGATTTGAATTGCATTAAATCTATATACCCATTTTGGTAGTATGACGGTTTTGACACTATTCATTCATTCTTCCTATCCAGCAACAGGGGGTATCTTCCTCTTTTTTGATATCTCCTCCAATCTCCTTTTTCAGAATACTATAATCTTTTTACAATTTCTTTAGTGATTTTTTTTCTTTTCCCTTCCTTTCCTCCTTCCTTTCTTTTTTCCTTCCTTTTATTTATTCTTTCTTATATGTCACATATGCTGAGAAAGTATGTGTTATTTTGCTTTTAAAAATAAGTAGTATAAACACAGAGGGTTGCAGATATTTACATCCCTTGTCGATATTGTAGCAGTACAATATACAGCACAAAATGTGTATTTCTTGACTTCTACAGTCTTTCTTACTAGAGTAATTTAGAATGTCATTCTCAACACGATATAAGATATGTTATTATTTATCTTGAAAACATTACTAGGTGGAACTTTGTGATATTTTGATGTTCTATATTAAGAAAAAAATTTACATGAACATGACTGATTTATATGATAATTACTGATATTTTATTGAGACAAAATATGTAGGTGATTAATAGTAAAATGGTACATGCATTGATTATGAAGGTCACACAACTATTCTTTTCCCATATATTGGATAGAAAGTCTCTCTTGAATGTTGTGGAGAAAGAATTTTGCAGAGATTTATCAAAATAAAGTTAGAAACTAAATTATATCCCTCTATCATACAATACTATAGGTGAGTTAAAGGATTTGAAGTACAGCTGTATGGATTTCAAAGAGAGTTGAATCTGCATAATGATGCAAACTAACACATTTTAAAAGCAATAAGGATGGTAATGTACACTTAAATGAGCTTTAGGTACTTGGGGGCAAGTTATGGTACATATATAAATATTGATGTAAACATTGAGAGCATAGGAATACACTAAATTTTCTGAGTTCAAGTGATGTTTCATAAGGCTAATGGTTACTTATTAAGTTTTGTAATAAGACTGCCAATCTTCTTGTACTCTCATTGGTGTTTCAACTCCTTCCTCCTTTTATATTAACTTCCTTCTCCTATCATACACTCTCAAATGTCTCACCTTCCATTCTTCTTTACACCAATGCTGTCAACAAAATGCATTTTTATTTTTTCTTTCTCTTCTTTCACTCTTTCATTGTGTATTGATTTTAGAAAAAGCTGGGGTTAGCAGTATGTTAGTACTAGGGTCCTTTATTTTGTCAGTTCTTATTAAGTTTTAATTGGGAACATTTGCAAAAGATAAAAGTCCTTTAATTTATGTACAAAAACAGCCAAGCAGTTTTGCCATTGGTAATATGGGGAAAATAATTACTTTAAACATTGTTTCAAAAAATCTAAAAAATTATTTAAATTGAATAGAATATTGATTGTCAATCTCATTCATCAATTTATGTGATATGGTGTATCCATATACCATTACATAAACCCAAAATTATTTTAATCAAAATATCTGCATCTGAAGTCCTCAGTTTTCATTTATTAAATAAAAATTGAGACCCATTCCTTTAAGTAGATCATGGCATCTAGAAAAAGTGAACTGATTTTGCATCTCATTATTGTCAAAGAACCAATTAACAGTTTGCAAGTGTAAATATTTAATATTTGCTTTATCACCAAGTTCTTTGTATCCACATGATTCCATTCTCCTACATCCCTCTGAGTGAAATCAGAAAATCTAGTGTAGCCTGGTATGAGCAATAGCTCAGATTCCTATGCTCTTACTATCACACAATACCTACTCGGCTCTTTCAAAAGTAATTTCAGACAATAGGAGAAAAAAAGGTACACACAAAAAGACAAAATAAGCAGTCCTTTCAAAATGCAGTATAAATTTTCAGTTTTGAAAGTGAAAATATTCTGCATTTATACAATGTTCAGTGTTTCAAAGCAATGTGAATGTAATTAAAGTCATTGAAGTGCATACTTAATGTGGTTTAATTGTGAGGTTTTTCTTATGTGTACATGATTACAAAATGAAATAAATGTAAATGGACAATTATAAATAATACATAAATAACAGAAGTGGTTTGGACATACCAGGTTTACCTGAGTAAAGGAAGAAACTCTGTGGACAATTATTTTCCTATGATCTCCTTCTTCCAATAGGTTAGGACGTCCTTAGAGATTGGGATGGCATAGACCATTGTGGCTAATTATGTGCCTGTGCATTGAACCTACAAAGTCATACAGTAGTCAATAATTAGCTTGTGCCTCCAACCCTTCAGTTTGATGACTTCAGTCCTGTGAATCCCATGCCTGTGTCTCAGCCTCTGTGGTTGTCTGCATCAGGAAGATCCTATCTGACTTTGCATTAATTTCAGTATTGAAGACAGAGACTGAGGCTTCACTGGGCAGCAGACATAGCAGGATCTTTGGGTCTGCTCTCCTTGACTATGAACCAGCAGAGAAAGAGTATCATCCAGTAAGTGCAGAGGTAAGTCATTGATATGGGAAGGATCCTTGAAATGTTGCTTCATTATCACAAGGACAAATATGACAGGGTATCTAGATGGGAAAGTACAAATATGAAAAATATCTGTTATGTGAAATGGATATTTTATATTCTTAGCTTTGATGAAGAAAGCAGAATGATTGTTTCAAATTTGCTTTCTACACACACCATTTGTAATTCATATTGGAGTGTCACTCATATTAGCAAAAATGTGTTCTTCTGCAGTTTCTTAAGCACTCCAAAAGGAGGAAGAAGATGATAATAAAGATGTTGAAGTGTAGGATAGTAACAATTATTAACTTGTTTTGAGGGCTTGCTATATTCCAGGCACTGAGCAATGTGTTCTATGCAGCCAGTTTCATTTCATGTGCTTTGTCTTCCTGGAATTGTAAGTGTCCACACCATTACTGCTTAAAGAAAATGGAAAGGGAGGACCAGTATTTAGCTCAGTGGTACCCTGCCTGCCTTGCATACACAAGGTCCTGAGTTTGATCCCCGGTAACAAAAAAAGAAAAGAAAAGAAAATGGAAAGGACTGTTGTTTTAATGAAATCTTCAGTAGGTTATTAAGTAGAAATATGTTACGTCACATTTGAATTTGGCTGTGTGATTATAGAGACAGGGCATTATGTAAAGAGTAATCCTGGCAACCATGTCACTTCCCTGTCACTTCAGGAAGGGACACTTGCTCACCTCATTCTTCCTTTTTGGGGGTTCCTGATAGATTCCAGAGCAGTGGGTGTCACCTATTACATCTACCAGAGGATGGACAGGTATAGATCACAAGCAAAGATCATAGTGTACATTTCATAATTCATATTATTTTCCTCTCACCACTGCAAGATACTCTTGCAGTTTCATTCTTTCACACAAACTCAAATGGGGCTGTCAAGCCCCCCCTGTATTTCCATTTAGGATATGAGTTAAAAATGTAACTTACATGTGCCTTGTGGTTAAGACCTCTGAACAACTGCTTCAAGTTTTTTGTAGATTGGGAAACAATGAAAAGAATTAGTGCATTGGACAAGATATGTCAATTTATTTTTAATTTTCAGGTCTATTTCTTGTTTCTGTTGAGCAGCAAATATTTTTAAAATTTCTGAGGTAGCATTGTCATTAGTGTTGATTTCTAGTTGCAACAACTGCACAAAAGATTATGGAGATATGGAGTGTTCCATGGGGTTAATGTACATGAAGTTAGAGCAAAATAAAATTTAGTTATCATTATAATTAATTATAAGGATAACCCTTATACCAATTATGTCCTGTGAACTTAGTTACTCTTTTCCTCTTTCCATAGCGGGACATTTTATTTTTGTCTTTGTGTATTTATATGCATATGTTTGTAGAGGAATCATGTACAGTCCTTTATATCTTTACTGATTCCCTAGAGCCTAAGGCTTGTTTGTCAAGAGAAGGCATGAAAAATAACATCTGTTAATTGAATGGACATTTCCTCAGGTCCAAGTGCTTGTACTTATTCAGCATGATGCTTGCCACATTCCCATCTTCATGTTTTTCTTTTCACAAATGTTCTATAGATGAAAAGACAAAATAATAGCTGTCTTTTTCTCTGTCATGAACATGTATAATCCATCTCATTGCATCTACATCCATTATTCAAAAACAAAGCAGAGATACTCATAATAGATTTAAAAAGGCACAAAGAGAAGGGAAAAAGTGAATGGTATACCGCACTCTAAGATGCATTATAGAACTTCATATCACTCCAGGCACTGGTGCCATTGGAATATAGTTACTGTTTTCATCAGTAAAGTTCCTACAGACATAATGATATAATTCTGTATTTTAAAAACAAAAACTTACAGTGGCCGCCTACTTGTATTCCAAACTTCCTTTAGTTGCCACACACATGAAGATGAGTGTTGTTCTCTTTATTTTCCACAAGCTTTGTGAGCATGGAGAGGAGGACAAATTCACACACACCGTACATGTTGCAGCAGATCAATGAAAGGGAACTAAAGTGTTAATTTCTCAAGTTCCATTCTAGGGCCCTGTCATCCACTGCAGCAAAATGTATATGTTATTTCTCCAAGATGTTGAAAATCTTTTGTGTATTATCTTAAAAAGTTAATTACTGGAAGACTCCAAGGATACTTTGAAGTTTTACCTCAAGAACAAGAGATTGTAAATGATTAAGACTGACTTTTCTGGAAAAAATAGTAAAAATTTTCATATATTATCTGTTGGAAATCAAAGTATTTCTCACCAATATATTATACTGTATACATATCTTAGCTTGATGGAGAGGAAGAGAGGCAGAAGATTGTTAAACAGATTGCCATAATAATAAACTTACAATTTATATGAAGTTTCCCCAAGTAATGATTTTCATTAGTCAATGAAGACTTAAGACCTCCTGTGTGTAAAAGATTCTCCATTTCAGAGGCAATAAATGCTGTGTTCTACACAACTTACATAAGCTTTAGGTACTTTTTATGTGAGTTTCTAAAAACTACTGTGGATTCATAAATCAATATTTACCTGAAAATATTGACAGGAAAATCTACTCATGAAATTCATGACAACAAATTCCTTGGAGAGGAATTTTGTGAGTAAGAAAATAGAATTATAGAGAGATACCAACAATTCAAATTGTATTGGTGATAGTTCAGATCTCTAAAAATATTAATTGTGGTGAAAACATTAATGTATCTTTAAATATAAACATATAGAGAAGTAATATTAATGGAGCACTTTCTGAATGTCAGGAAATATTCTAAAACTGTGGTGCTCAACTCTAGGGTAAATAGTAACCAAAAAATAAAATATATAGGTAATATGATAAACTTATTGGTCTGAGTCTAGAATGTGTGGATACTTAAATATATCTCTAGGGTATATGTATGTGTATTAGAGTCACCAGAGATTCAAATTAAATATTTTCAAATACTTTCTTACACCAACTATATAAGGTAGGTGATTGTTATCCCCATTTTACAGATAAGGGGGTATTACATTATTTAGAGGTATGTTTACAGTATTTCATGTACTTTTGCTTTTGGAGGTGTGTTCCAGGTGTATTAATATTATTTCATGTTTCCCTATTTGGCTTTTTTCACAATTGAATTATAGTGTGACCCGAAAATACACAGGGTCAAATTTTCTTCCAGGTAACTAAACTAAGAAAAATGAAAATCATGTATCATGAAAGATTGAATCAAAAACACTGTCAATAAGAATTAGCAACATTTGAAGTTAGCCTTGGCTTTGGGATGTTTTGTGTTTCAAATTCTCTCACAGTCATAACAGGATTTATGACTAGAAAAATAATTAAGCATATTAGCATGCTGGTGTAGAATATGGGATCAAGAAAAAGAGCAAATCACTGTCTTCCATGGTAGATATTTAGTGATATTGTAGGAAGTGATTAAAATAAATCTGTATAAAATTTAAAATGTCAAATATGCTTCTTATAGCTTACTATTCTTTTTTCTTTTTTCTTTTTTTTGGTACCAGGGGTCAAACTCAGGTCCTTGTGCTTGCACAGAAGGTGGGGAATCCATTGAGCTAAATCCCCAGCCCATCTTACTATTCTTAATTATTGAAAAGTACAGCATGTGCTAATGCCACATCCATAATTATTATGTCATAAAATTATACATATCCATTTCAACTTGCTTATTCAAATTTGAGTTCACCATAGATGTATATAGGAGTTATATATTAAAACATTTATGAACAACAAAGACTACAGGAGCTCTACATCCTTGAAAAATGAGCCTCACAAACCTAAAGAATGATGAAAAATTCCTCGGAGTTACCTGGCTCAACACTTTGTACTTTGATTATCAACAATGAACTTTAAGGTTCAGACCATGCAAACCTAGATATTATAGTAAATATAGATGACTTATGTAAAGGAATTTAAGAATAGGGTATATTTGAATGCTTCTTAACTTTCTTTTGTTAAATTTTTAAAATTTTAAAAAACTTTAATAGGATTATCTGTTCATTTTTTAAGAGTTAGGAGTATTTCATTGAGATCATAGAATTATGAACTCTCATGTTCTAACTTTGTAAACTAGAATGCAAGGGAGGAATGCAGAGAACAAGGTAGATAATGAATAGCCTAATAATGAAAATGTTCTTGAGAATAGAGTTTTCACTATGGAGAAATAGGGCTAAAAGTTTTATATACCACATGGAATATTTTGCATACAAAATATGCACTTATTGCATACAGAGAGCTGTATGTCCTATTTATTGCTTTCATTTTTTCCACTTAATTTTTGTAAAGGTATTGAAGCATTATGGAACCACATAATCTAACCTCTATCTCAGAATTTCATCTCATTGGTTTCTTAGAGGACCCAGACTTGCAGCCTTTCCTCCTTGGACTCTTCCTGTCCATGTACCTGGTCACTGTGCTTGGGAACCTGCTCATCATCCTGGCCATCAGGTCTGACTCCCACCTCCACACCCCTATGTACTTCTTCCTCTCCAACCTGTCTTTTGTTGACATCTATTTCATCTCCACTACAGTCCCAAAGATGATTGTAGACATCCTAACTCACAGTAGGGTCATCTCCTATGTGGGCTGCCTGACACAGATGTCTCTTTTTATGATATTAATATCTATGGATGACATGCTTTTGATTGTGATGGCCTATGACCGGTTTGTGGCCATCTGTCACCCCATGCACTATGCAGTCATTATGAACCCTCATCTATGTGTCTTATTACTTTTGCTTTCTGTCTTTATTAGCCTTTTGGACACCCAGCTGCACAATTTAGTTGCCTTACAAATTACCTGCTTCAAGGATGTGGAAATTGCTAATTTCTTCTGTCATCCTTCTCAAGTTTTTAACCTTTCATGTTCTGATACCTTAATCAAAACTATTGTCACATATTTTGGTGGTGCCATATTTGGCTTTATTCCCATGTTAGGGATCCTTTTCTCTTACTATAAAATTGTTTCTTCCATTCTCAAAATACCATCATCTAGTGGGAGGTACAAAGCCTTTTGTACCTGTAGTTCTCACCTGTCAGTTGTTTGCTTATTTTATGGGACAGCTATTGGAACTTACATTGGTTCAGCTGAGTCATATTCTCCCAGCAAAGGCATGGTGGCCTCACTGATGTACACTGTGGTCACACCTATGCTGAATCCCTTCATCTACAGCCTGAGGAACAGGGACATTAGCAGGACACTAAAGAGGCTCCACAGTTGGAGAGTTTAATCCCAGGATATTTGGCATTCATTTGGAATGGAGGTTTGAAAATATACACCCCAAATTCATCTATAAATACTATCTCTTTGGTCACATTAGCTCAGACTTGGTGTTTCATTTTAGAGTCATGGCTCATTGGGTGATGGTGGAAATTAGTGTTTTTCATATGAGTACAAAGTTTCAGGTGGGAAAATAATAATTTTCTGAAGATGGGTATGAGTAATGTCTGCACAAAAATAATGTCATTGATGTTATCCAACTGTGCTTAAAGTTAGTTAAAATGACACAATTTTAATTAAAAATGAACATATTTACATCTTACCACAATGAATGATGGAAATAAAATTTTGAGAACTTTTTTCTCAGGACAGGGTCTTACTATATAGTTCACCTTGGCCTTAATGTGGATAATTCACATCAGTGCCCACCTGGCTGCACACCTGGTCACATTATTTTAGACATTTTGTGTTTCATATTAGAGTCATGGTTGATTGAGTGATAGTGGAATTTAGGATTTTTCATATGAGTACAAAGTTTCAATTGGGAAGATAATAATTTTCTAAAGATGAGTAAGAGTAATGTTTGGACAAAAAGATACTGTCAATGTTATCAACTGTGCTTAAAGTTAGTTAAAATGAAACATTTAGTTATTTATATCTTACCAGAATAAACAATAAAAATAAAATTTTGAGGACATTTCCCTCACTCACCATGTAACTCATTCTTGCCTTGAGCTCATGATGATCCTCCAGCCTCACCCTCCCAAGTGCTGATATTACAAGGGTGCTCTTTCAGTTCCAGTCAGAGACTTTATTTTTTTAAGGAATAAATTACCAAATAGTACACTTGAAATTCCTCCTGAATAAAGGAAGAACCCAGTGTCTTTTCTGGACATCCATTTTCTTTTTTTTCATCAACTTCCATTTAATTTTAGAAGTTAGAAATGGCAATAGCATGGTTCAATTTAGGTAGTTATTAATGGTGTGCATTGAGACTCTAAGGTCATAAAATAGTTCATACTCATCCATTCCTACATTCTTTCATTTTGATTGTTCCATTCCATTTGGCACAATTGCTAGTTATTCTCATGGTTTTCTTAAATAGAAAGACCATATCTGACACGGTTGATTCCTTAAAATCACTAAGAGCTCTCTCTAGTATTCAGGGTACTGAGTGGTGTGGGATTCATAGTTTTTGGTAGAACCCAGTAGAGCCACAACATTACTCAGTAAGTGTTGAGGGAGACAATGGGTGGAGAAAGGATTATCATAACCATTGTTTCCCATGATGAACACATATATGAAAGTGGTTAGTGAGACAGGCTGATTGGATTGTCGATAGTATTACCTGAGTACTTTGAAGTTTACACTTGATTTGCATGGAGGAATAAACATTTCAGTTGTTTTTTCTTTATTCCCACACTGTTTCTGCTCCCCAAAATACATCTAATCCATGGTTGTACATTTTGGCTGTCTATAAACTGCTTACTCAACATTGCAGAAGGATTACAAGTGTAATGATGAGGATGATCGCAGTATTATGAACCAATATTGAGGGATTTTTAAATGGGATCATCTCACTTCTGTGTTCCTGTAAATTGGTTCATTTTATCTGTATAGTGTTATTCAAGGATAAGCTCTTATATTATTTTAAGAGTAAAAAAGGTAGTACAGTGTTTTGTTTTGTCAATTACAGGCTGTTGGGTAGAAAAGAAGGAAGATGTGCTTACATAAGGCTCTGTGATAACACACACAGGGCATGGTGCCAGGCAAATTCCATATACAGAGTTCCTTTGACAATCCAAGCACCCATCTCTCTTCCCTGCCTCTCCAGGAAGGGACTCCTTTCTCATCATGCTCTACTCTTTGGAGTCCCAAGTGGATCACTGGAGAAAGGAGAGGTGACACCTACTGCATCCACTCTAGGGAGGATTTCTGAGATCAGAGGCAAACATCAAAGATAGGAGGCACCACAATGATTAGAACTGAACTCGTTCTTGTTCTACACTCCAGACTTTTCTGGAATCCCTCCACATTCTCCTCCAAACTCTTATTCATTCTTTTCAATATCAAGAAGATAAATAAACTCAGGGTTTGATTTGATTCTTGCTAAGGAAACTGGAAAGAGTTTAACATTCCTCAGACAAAAGTGTGATGCAGACCTCTGAACCTCTGGTGGAAATATTCTGCTGGTTTGAAAACATAGAAAAACGTTTGTGGGGGACCGACAATTTAATTTTGAATCCTGTCTCTATTCTTTATTTCTGTAACATATGGCAGGTTATTCATAACTCTGAGACTCAACATTGTCATTGAAGTTTATTTCTAGTTGGTACAACTGTATAGTGTATAGGTTAAATAGATAATGAATGCTCCTGTTATTAATAGGTAATAGATGTATAATATGATCCTAAATGTGATTTAGATATTCTGAATAAAACTAATGATATAGTGCACAATTTCACACCATTCAAACAAAATAAGTGGGATCTATAGTTGTTTTCATTTTTCTATTTGAGACTGTTTTTTGGTATTTGTAGAATGATAGGCATGTATTTGGAAAAGATTGACTGGCTTTCATTTCTGACTCCTCAAATCCTATCTCAGTCCTGGTATGCAAGAGAATAAAACAGTAAAGTTTTCTGTTAAACACTGAATAGACCCTTCCTTGGCTCACAATAAGTGAATATAATCACTGCAGCTACTACAGACTGATACTTTCCTACCTGCACTTTCATTTCTGTTAGAGATGAAACTCTAACATGGCACTAGAAACAAGGTAAAAGAGTTCTTGTTTGTGTCTATATTATGAACACATGGTGCCTGAATCTTCATTTAGCAAATGCTACAACATTAAATTATTCAAAGATCATGAGAAAGATCTTCATTGGTGTAAAACTAAAATATTCATAAAGAGGACAGGGTAATATTGTGAATGGGGTTAAGGAACATTTTAGTGTTTTTCATCCTTTCACACCCCAGTGCCTGTTCACAGTTCTATCTAGCAATAAACATGCTACTTGTATGAAGATAGAGTACTCTATTTAAGCAAGACTATAATAACTAAATATTTAAATTCCAAATTTCCTTTAAGTGCACAAATGTTGTGAAGCTGGGTAATTCCATCCATACTGCCAACAAGGAGTAACAGTTAAGAGAGGTGGATAGATTTAAACACTGTACATTAGTAACAGGTCAGTGATACATGTCTAAAATACTAATTTCCTAACTCTAATTCCAGATTCCAATTTTCTCTAATGGAGCCAAGTGGAAAATTTTCCTATGCAAGATGATATATCTTGATCAGGAATCATGCAGGGATTATTACTAGACAAACCTTATTGGTTTTTATTGAAAAAAATATGTGATCAGTTGTAAAATTCAGCATACCTCAGTTGTTGGACTTCAAACACAGTCTCTACCCACATACTATCTGATAATTTTCTTTTGTATGATGTGATGAGAAGCATAAGTATGTTGAAAGAATATTGTAATAATGCACTAACAAATTATATCACATCCTTTTCTGTAATAAAGCAGTGAATCAGTGAAAGCATTTAAAGTGGCTTCACAGAGAGACTTAAATCTACCTGTGTATGTAACTACTATATTTCAGGGCAATAGTTGTTGTGTTCTTCACACCTTAGAAGATCATGATATAATCTTAATATAAATTATTTTTAAAATTTTCATTGTCAGTAAATCCATGTTAAGTATATTTTAGGTGTGTGTGATGGTTAACCATTTTGTCAACTTAAGTAAGAAGTGTCCAACTGATTGGCTTAGCATAGTTCATGTTGTGACTGAATGGATTGAATGAAAAGTAAAGACCCATCCTGGGTGTAAGTGGTTCTACCCAATAGCCTCAATAAAATTTAAAAAAGGAAAGAAGAAAGAAGATTCACTCTATTTTTTGCAGAGGACTGCCAGTTTTTTTCCCTTTATCAAATCTGTTTTTTAATGATCCCTGACTGATACAGATTTTGTACTAGGAATGGCTTCAAAGAAACAAAATTGTAATAATGCAGTTCTTTAATGGCTTTAGGGATTCCTGGAGTTAACTCTCAAATTTGATGAGACCAAAAGAGGCCAAAGTCTCTCTTTCTGATAATGTGTAGAGTATTGATAGTCCTTGGTGTAAACTCTTTAAAGTGATATACCATGTAGATTTATTTGATTATCCTAATTCACCACTTGAGAAATATAAGTAATTTAGTGACTCCATATATGACACTTTAGGATACTTTTTGCAGCAGTGAGAAATATAATGCTGTTGTCTGGTTGGTTGTCATCTCTGAATAAACTCATGGAGGAAAATAATGGATGCAAAACATGCATAGAAAATCTCAACTCTTCTAAATGTGAGAACAAATTAATGAAGAAAAATAAAGAAGTCAAAGATTCAAATTCACAGCTCCATATGCACATAAAGACTCTAAAAGTTTCTAAGTGTGTCCTAGAAGAGACTATTCCCTCCTTTAGCCACATGGCTGAGATTGCAGAAATCCAAACACAGGCCCTCATAATTCAATTGGCTGAACTACAGCATAAACTTAACACTCAGCCTCAAAGATTATCTGAAGTAAATGTGAAAACAATAATGTGAAAAGAATGGGATCCCATAAATTGGGGTGGAGATGTTTTGGAGCATCCCGGGGAGGCTGGGACATTGAGCTCTTAGTTTCTAGTGAGATTATTGCAGAGGAAGAGATTTCATCACCCACAGTGGTGGAGGCAAATTTGTCCTCAATTCCAGACATTCTCTCTTCACATTGGTCATTTCTGTAATTTGTGAATTGTATGCAGTTTTTTATTTCATGTATTTCTGTCTGATATCTCAAAGATTCTATCTTTGATGAATTTGTCATTAATGTTTTGAACTGATTTGGTCAGCTCTTCCATTTTTTTACTTATTTCCCCCATATACACTTTGGGCAATTGAGTAATAGTTTTGTGAGCTTTTAGTTCATTTCCTCTTTAAACACATCTAGTTTTCTAATCTCTTCTATAAACTTTTTTGTAGCATCCCACTATCTGATATTTGCCTTTCTGTCCATTTGTGCCCCCCGATCTACCTTAGGAGAGTTGGGAGATCTTGAGGGTCTTTTGTTGCCTTGGTTTCTCATGTTCCTATATATGTGTGTATCCATTTTGTTCATTTATGACCAACCCAGAAATACACATATTGGCACAGAGAAAAATCCACTTGTCAGCCACTATTATGTTACCTTGGTTATAGTAGAAATTTCAGTGGCAACAATGGCATCATATGTCGACTGGATATTGACAAACCCTAGGAAATACTTATGAACATCCCATAACCAGAAAAAAGAGCACTGTAATTTTAGTGAAGACAATCAGACCACCAATATATTGCTCTATACTACTTCAGACCACTAATTTTTGTTGGATGCGGACAGCAGTGCCAGAGTTCAAACATACCACTAGACTTGGTGCCTTTTCTCTCATGATTACTGGTCCTCTGCCAATTTCACCATAGAGCAAAATAAGGATCACCTGGGATCCCCTGCAAGACATGGAATCAGACTACCAAGATCACAGAACCTGTATACTGTATACTGTATACTGTATACTGTTACCAAAATGGTAAATTGTGTAGTAGTCAGAGAAGCCTCAAAAAAT
Source organism: Heterocephalus glaber (assembly GCF_053883595.1). NCBI lineage: Eukaryota > Metazoa > Chordata > Mammalia > Rodentia > Bathyergidae > Heterocephalus > Heterocephalus glaber. Next base: position 2,954,277 of record NW_028258185.1, read on the forward strand.
AAGAGAACAAGAAAAGACCATCTAGCACCTACGAGATGACACTAAAATGACCAGTCTACATCTAAGTGGAGTTATAGAAAAGCTAGAAGGTAATATAGATGTCATTATTAATATGTTTACAGAAACTGTAGCAGAAAAATTCCCAAATATAACAGTTCTACATACAAATAAGTGAGGCATCCAGAACACCAAACAATTATATTGAAATAAGAATCCCACTAAGACATATTCTTATTAAATTGCCAGGTAGAAAACAAAATGAACAAAATGAAAATTTTTAAATTAGAGGAAAACAAAAAAATACCGATAAAAGTAAACTCATTAGAATTACAGTAAACTTCTCAACACAAGCCTTAAAGGCCAGAAGAGCTTGGAGTGAAGTATTTCAATGCATAAGGCCAAACAACTTCCAACCCAGATTAACATAACCAAAAAAGCCTCCAAAGGAAGCTTTAGGACCTTTTGTGTAAAAGATCAGTTCCAAAGATATATGCCTGTGAAACCAGCACTCCAGAAAATACTCAAGTATATTTTAGATGAATCCACAAAACCAATAAAGTTAAAAACGAAGAAGAAATGAAGATAGCAAGCCAGGTCAATGGATAAACAGCAGTTAAAAATCACTGTTTGTTTCATTTCCACCATGGTTCCATAGATAATTGTGGACTTCAACCTCAGAGTAGAGTAATCCCCTAAGTGTTCTGTTTAATAAAGGTATCTTCTTCTCACCATTGGATGTATGGATGTCATGCTTCTGACTGTCATGGCCTATGATCAGTTTGTGGCCCTCTGTAACCCATAAAGTTACTCAGCCATTAGAAACTATTGCCTTTATGGAGTTGCAGTATTGAGTTTTAATTTTGCTTATTTTTTGGACTTCTATAAGCATAATTTTATTGTTCTAAAGCTTACCTACTAGAAAGGTTCCTAATTTGTTATGTACACTGCCCTCCTCCTTAATCTTCTTTATTTGGACAACTTCCTCAGTACTATAGTAAAGTATTGATGATAACATATTCTTTTGCCCCTCAAACTTATGGGTTATTTTCTCATCTTAAAAATTGTTTCATGACTACAAAATCATCATTTGATAGAAAAAATTATATTTGCTCTACTTTTGAGTCCTGAGTGTCAGTTGCTTGCTTACTTTGTGAAACAAGTGTTAAAGAATATATTGTCTTGCCAATGTACAATGTAGAAAAAACTTTTACTGGTGTTCCTCAGACAAAGGTCTACTATCTAGAATATATAAAGAACTCAAAAAAATCAGACCCCCCAAATACAAAGATCCAATTCAAACATAGGCATCTGAAATGAGCAGACATTTCTCAGACAGCAAAGTAAAAGAAGCTAATAAACATATGAAAAAATGTTCAACATCACTGGTCATTTAAGAGTTGTAGATGAAAACAGCACTGAGATTCCACCTCACCCCAGAAAGAATGGCTGCTATCAATAACAATAACAATAACAAATGCTGGCGAGGCTGTAGGGAGAAAGGAACCCTTCTTTATTGTCAGTGGGAGTGCAGAGTGGTGCAAACACTGTGGGAATCAATATGGTGATACCTCAAACAACTAGGATTAGAAGTCCCATTTCACCCAGCTATTCCTTTGCTGGGTATTTTCACAAAAGAATTAAAAGCATCACACCACAGTGATATATTTACAGGGGCACAGTTTGTAATAGCTAAAACTTGGAAGTAGCCCAATTGCCCATTAACTGGAGACTGGATAAAGAAGATGTTTTTTTCTTTTAATAAAAGGAGTACTACTCAGCCATAAAGAATGAGAAGCTAGAGACCTTTATAGCTAAGTGGATGCACATTGAGGCCATACTCTTAAGTGAAATAAATAGGACACATGTATAAATACTGAATAGTTTCTCTGGTGTGAAAAACTAAAAGTGTAAATAAGGATGAAAATGTATAATTGATATTCTGTAATAAGAAGAAAAGGTCTAAAGAAGTAGGGGAAGTGGGGGAGTAGGGGAAAGGAAAAGAAAAAATATGAGAAAAGTAAAAAAATGGAAACAAAATCTTTGTAAATAGGGAAGGGTGGAGGTGGTGGAGGGAAGACAGGGGAATGGGGAAATAATAAGAACCAATATATGTCAAGTAAAGGGACAAGATCCCAATGATGAACATAACTGTATTGTACACCTAAAATGTACCAATAAACAGTGAAAAATATATTGTGTCAACTTTATTAAATTTTACCAGAACTGTGACAGCCATCACAGTGATGTGTACAATGGCCACCACTATGTTGAATCCCTTCACAGCCTGAGTAACAAGTTAAATATAAGTAGACTGGGGAGACTACAGCAGAACAGTAAATCTCAGGACTTCCTGACTTTTTTGATATATTAGTATGATAATTCCATGGATTTAATTTTGTAGTGTAATGCCGGGAGGATGAAGAGCGAATTTAAAGTTGAATGTAAATTTTCAGTTTGGAAAATGAAAAATTCTTGAATCTATATGACATCGAGTGACTCACAGCAATATTAAAGTATATTGATCATGGTTCAAAGTGTTATTCTATTATGTGTGTTTTACTTTAAATATGAAAAAAAGGCAAATCACCATTTTAAAAGTGTGTATAAGTGACAGAAATGATTAGGACAAACCAGCTTTATCTGAGTAGATGAAGAACCCCAAATCTCTTGTGGACACTTATATTCCTTTTATCTCCTTCTTCCATTAGTGCTTGGAATTCCTTAGAGATTGAGATGGCATGGACCAATTGGGCTAATTATGAGCCAGCTCTGTGCACTAAACCCACAAGGTCACAGAGTAGTCAATAATTGACCTGGAGCCCTTTAGTGACTCCATTCCTGTGTCCAGCTCCATTCCTGTGTCCCAGACTCTATTGTTGTCTGTACTATGAAGCTCCTTTGTGGCTTTGTATTAATTTCAATCCCAAAGACAGAGACTGAGCCTTCACTGGGCAGCAGACATAAGAGGTTCTTTGGATCTGCTCTCCTTGACTATGGGACAACAGGGAAACAGCTTTACCCTGTAAGTGCAAAGGAACCTCATTGATATGAGAAATATAATAAAAATTATTATTTTCTTATCCTGAGGAGAAGCATGACATTTTTGATGTTCAGGTTGAGGGTACATATATGAAAAATAGCAGTTATAAGGAATAGAAATTTTATGACCTTATTTGTAATGGGGAAAGAAGAATTATTATTTCAAATTTGCTCTCTATACCCTCTGTTTCTACTTCCGTTGATGTCTCAACCATAATAGCAGAAAATGTGCCCTAGCAGTGTCTCCTAAGTGTTCTAAAAGGATTATAAAGGTGAAGATCAGGATATAGAGGAAAACAGTTACTGTAACATCATGAACTGGATTTGAGGGCTTCCTGTCTTCCAGACACTGAGCAATTTAGTCTATGTGTCCTGTTTTATTTCATGTTCTCTGTCTTCCTGGGGTTATATTTGCTCACATTGTTATTTTTTTTTAATTTTCCCCCATTAACTTTATTGGTACATTTTAGGTATAAAATACAGTTACATTCATCATTGGGATCTTGTACCATTACATGAGTCTCTTGGTTCTTATTTTTTGTCCCCTTCCCTTGCCCTCCTTTCACCCATCCACCCTTCCCTATTTGCAAAGACCTTGTTTCCATTTTTTTCCTCTTTGCATATTTTTTCCTTTCCCTTTTTTCCCTTCCCCTACCCTTCCCAATTCACCTGCTCTTTTAGGCCTTTTCTTCCTGTTACACAATGTCAGTTATACATTCTTTAAATTACAATATTAAGATCTAGGAGACATTACCACAGATTTTACAGAATTTAAAAAGATATAGAAAGCATATTACAAAAATCTTTTTGGAAATAAATTTGACAACTTCTAAGAAGTACATTGGAAGACAAATTAATGAAACTAACTCTGGAGGAAATATAAAATTTGAATAGCACCTATTAAAGAAAGTATATTCCTAGCTTGAAAACCTACCTATATGACAACAGCAGGCTCATAAACATTTTAACTGATAAATTATATCAAACAGAAAGAAGGAACACTTCCCTCATTTTAGGAAATCAACATTGTGCTAATCCTAAAATTGGATAAAGAAAATAGAAGAAAAAAGTATGAACATAGATAGAAATTTGTTTAACAAAACAAACTCTTAGAAGCCAGATCTGGCAGTATGTAGAAAGTGGTTTTCTTATAGGGATGCCAGTGTTGCTACACCATTGGAAGATCCACCCCCAAAAGTCATCATTTTAACAGAGGAAAGGAGAAAGCCATATGATCTTGCCACTAGTTGGAGAAAGAGTATTGGAGTAAATTCTACAGCTGTTCATAGTAAAAGCTATCAGGAGACCAGAAGTAGAAGAGAACCTTCTCAACGGATCAAAGACATGTACTCCATACTTCCAACAAAATCTCCTTCTATGAATGGAGATGACACAATGCTTTCTCCCTAAAGTGGGGAACAAGGGTATGTATGAGTACACTTCATCTGTCCATTAGACTTTGAAACATAGGTCTAAACCAAAATAGTCTGGCAATAAAATGACACAACTAGGATAGGATTGGCATTGCAGAAGCAAAATCTTTATAGGTAGATGAAATGATCATCTACAGAGAAAATACTAAGAAATCTCTAGGAGCCCCTAGAACTTGTACTTGAATTTAGCAGGATTAGAAAACACAAGGAATATATAAAAATTCAGGTCTGTGTATACTTGCTATAAATGAAGAATTGAATATTGAAATTTAAAAGTTATGTAGGAGTACAAAGGACCCAGAAAAGCCAAAAACAAAAACAAAAACAGTGTTGGAAGACATTTAGCATCCAATTTTGAGACTTCTCCTAAAGCTACAATAATCAAGACAGTGTTGGTATAAGGAAAGACATATAGATCATTTGAATAAAACAGAGAATCTAGAAATAGAACCACACATATATGGTCCATCGAGTTTTGAAAAATTATTTAACATTAACATTTTATAGAATATAAACTTGATTCAAGAGCTGAGGAAGAGATAATGTCTTCAGCAAACACCACTAGAACACCTGGTATCTGTATATAAAAAATTAACCTCAACCCTTTTTTTCCATAGATGAAAATAACTTGAAGGGATCTATGAAGCTAAATAAGAAAGCCTAAAAGTATAAAACTTTAAGAAGAAATTATAAGGGAAAATATTTTTGAATTCAGGGTAGGCAAGAACTACCTAGTATACAAAAATCATGATGTCTAAAAGAAAAAGAATTGATAAATGAGATTCCATCAAAATTTAGAACTTTAAATGACTTCATTAAAATGAAAAGTAGTCCTTAAACAGACCATATTTACAATGCATATAACCTATGAGCAGAATATATAAAGAATTCTTAGAGCTCATTAATAGACAACCCAAGTAAAATGTAGACATAAGAAGATGATAGCTAGAATAGAACAAGGAATGTTGAGCAATTCTAGAATCAAAAAAATACTAATCAGTACAATAATAAGATTGAATTATACACTCATTAGGGAGATGAAGTCAAAAGCTTTAAAAGCCTTGTCATGACTTTTTGTTTTTGTTGGATTCTCCCCCTTTGTGTTTAATTTGTCACGCCCAATGGATTCATTCTGCTGGGTTTCCTGGGGTTGTGATCTTCATTGTCTTTTCCTAGGGTATTGTCTAAATTTTTTTGAAGTGCTGGTTTAGTATTCATAAAGCTCCTGAGGTGCTCTTTATCATGAAAGTATCTTATTTCTCCATCAATTTTGAAAGAGAGTTTTGCAGGGTACATCAATCTGGGTTGGAGGCTGTTTTCCTTTAGGGCTTGAAATACATCACTCCAAGCTCTTCTTGCCTTGAGGGTTTGCATTGAGAAGTCTGCTGTGATTCTGATGGGCTTTCCTTTGTATGTGATATATTTCTTTTCTCTGACTGCTTGTAGAATTTTATTCTTCTGTTGGATTTCTGGAATCCTAACTATTATATGCCTATGTGTAGATTTTTTTGATTAAGGCTAGCTGGAGTCCTGTATGCCTCACTTATCTGTATGTCAAGTTCTTTTCCCCTCCTTGGGAAGTTTTCTGCCATCACTTCTGTGAACAGTTTTTTTATGTCATCTGCACTCTCTCCTCTTTCTTCATTGACTCCAATCAGTCTTATGTTATTCTTCTTTGCATAGTCTAGCAGCTGCTGGATTGATTTCTCAAGTTCCCTTACAATTTTAAAGCAATTTTTCTTTTCCCCCTCACTAATTGCAATCTTGTCTTCTATATGTGAAATTCTATCCTCACATTGGTTCATTCTGCTGTGCAGACTTTCCATGGAGTTTTTAATCTCTTGGAAATGTGTTTGTATCTGTTTTATGGATTCCATTTGTTTCCTATGTTGGGATTCCATCATGTTCCTCAGATCCTCTATTTTTTTATCTGTGTCCTCTCTAGATTTATTAATCATGTCTTACACCCTGAGCACAATCTTTGCTGTTATCTGAGTAATTATTTCTGATTTCATTTTTCCCAGATCCTCTTTTGTTGCCAGTTCAGAGAGTCCAAGTGGTTGAATATCAGATTGTTCCATCTCGTTTCCCTTTGGGGTTGCTGTAGGTGATCTGGAAGTCTGTTTTTGAGGCTTGTTTATGTGTCTCCTCATTTCCACGGGGGGAGGGGGTGCTTCTGGTGTCCACTCGGCTCACCTTCTCTGCCCTAGGAGCTTGGGATGGCAGCGGGGGAGCTTCCTTCCAGGTGCTGGGACCAGCTGAGCTTCACTGCCCTAGAAGCCTGGGATGGAGTCAGGGGAGCTTCCTCACTTCTTCACTCTTTCATTCGGATACAGAACCAGGAGCCTGTCATTCAGCAAGTCTGGTCCTCTCACATTGTTATTGCTTGTAAAAAAAAAAAACAAAAAACCGGAAGAACCTGTCATTATAATGGAACCTGCATTATGTTGTTATGTAGAAAAATTACTTGGTGGAATTGGGTTGCTTGATTACAAACACAATGTAATTCTGTTAGGTTGCCTGTTGGGAAAAACAGACAATTCTCTGTCACTTCAGGAGAACCCCCTTACTCATTTTGCCCTTACTGTTAGAGTTTTATGAAAGCTCACAGAGCAGAACAGTGATTGGCCTCAGCTGCATCCATCATAGAGCTATGGATGGCAGGGAAAGATCTGAGAGAGCACTCCTTTGAGCATTCAGCACATATTTCTCTTCTGACACCACTGTAGGATATTTTTGAGATTCCCACATCCTTTTCCATGTTTGCACTTATTTCCTGCCAACTCAAATGTGGAAAAGTCTTGTCTTGATTTCATCTCTCTTGAGGAAACAAGAGAGCTGCAAATGTGCCTCTAAAGTACCTATGATTATCAACTCTGAACCTCTGCATAAATCTGTGAGTTTAAAACAGTGAAAAATTTCAGTGTATCAGATAGCATCTGTCAATTTATTTTTTAATCCTTTCAGCTCCACTTATTATTTCTGTGATTCAGGGAAGGTTTTTAATATCTCTGAAAGTGCATTATAATTAATATTAAATTTTACTTGAAGCAATTGCACTAAGGATTATGCAGATAAGGAGTGCTCTATTTAGGGTCAATAAAATTAGAGCAAATTAAAATTTCCATATTGTTACTATCAATGATAAATATATTTTTACCAATTATCTCCTGTGTCCTGTATTTCTGTACTTTTGTATTTCTGTTTTAGGACATTTTATTTGCATATGTTTAGAGAGGAATGATGTACTTTCCTTTACAACTGATTTCCCAGACCTGTATAGCTTGTTTGGTACAGAGGGGACATCAACAATAAAAACCTGTTTTTAACATAGAATGGACCTTTCCTGAGTCACAATACTTGTCCTTAATGATAAAGACGTGAATATGCTTAGTACCTTATTGTCTGCAGTGCCATTCTTTTAACAAATGCTCTATAGATGTGTAGACAAGACAAAATATCTTTTTTTTTCTCTGTGTAATGGACACATGGACCCAATAATCCGCTTAATTGTATCTCTATAAGTTGTTTAAAAATAAAACACAACAGAGGTATTCATGTGTGTTTTTTTAAAGGCACAAAGAGAAGGGAGAGGGTGACTATGCCTCAAGCTTAGGTAGAATAAAAAACTTCATATCATTTCAGGCTCCAAAGCCATTGGACTGCAGCTTAGTATACTCAATAAACTTCCTACATGCTTAATGGTGTACATCTTTATTTTAAAAACAAAATCTCCTTCATGGGAAGCATATAAAGCAGTCCTAAAAGGAAAAATTATAGCAGTGAATTCTCACATCAGGAAAACAGTGAGCTCAAAACAACCTAATGTTGAACCTCCAACTTCTAGGAAAAGAACAAATCAAGTCCTAAGGCTCATACAAGGGAGATATTTGTAAAGGTCACAGCAGAAATTAATGTGATTGAGACTAAGAAATCTCACAATTGCTAAATAGTTAAGTTGCAACTGTGTTTAGTTGCCACCCATGTGGATGAATGCTATACTCCTTATTTTCCTCAAGCATTATGAGCACAGAGAGGAAGAGACATTCACACACAGTCTGCCCTCAGTAACAGGTCAGTGACACGGGACAAACATACTCATTTCTTCAGTGCCATCCCTTGGCACAGGCTCCACAACTGAAGGAAAATGGAAACGTTATTCCTCATGTGATGATGAAATTCCTTCATGTGGTATCATAAAGGGATCATTACTGGAAAGGTGGCAGGCATATTTTGAAGGTGCATCTATGAATAAGAGGATGTAGTATCTTGATCATATTTATTCCTGCCTCCCACAGGCCTTCCCTCTCTCCCCATTTCCTCAGATCTCCTTCCCATAACTAGAGGCTACCTCCCTGTTTTTTAACATGGCTCTTTCACTTTGCTGTTTATATTATTAATATTGTGGCTCTCTCATATTAAAGAAACCATGAAATATTTAACTTTTAGTGACTGACTTATTTCATTTAGAATTATGGTCTCACGATCCACCAATTTTCTTACAATTGACTCAAATTTCTCTTTCTTTATGGCTGAGTAGTACTGCATTGTATATAACCACCACATTTTCTTGATTCATCCATCTGCAGATTAATTTTAAAAAATGAAATGTTAAACATTTTAAAATTTTTCTTTATTCTACACACTTTTAATTGTATCAATTCCATAAATATCTTCTGAAGGAAGTGAGCCTTTGCTCTTCTTGCTGTTTTATTTCTTTTTTTAAAACACAATTTCCTATGTTGGCCCAAAGACATCATTTTTCTGAACATATATATTCTCATATATAGCTGAGCACTTTAGCACAAGGAAAGCCTCCATAGTCCAGGCAGGACTCCCAACCTTTTAATAAAATCTTCATAGATTTTCACATCAAACTTCCTAATACATAGACTGCAGTTCTTTAACTTCTACCACCTGAAGGCAACTTGGCTTCATTATTTGGTCAGGTTTCAATATTATTGAATTGTGATAAAACACAAAGAAGAAAAATAGAAGTATTGAGGTTGCACATGAATAACACATCACATGGAAGGTAGATACATACTAATTGCCTGACTTATAGGCTTGTTTAAAATTTTTTTAATATAAGCTCAAAAATACTGGTTCTCAAACTCATATATCAATATATTTACTGTGTAAGCTTTAAAATATTCAGAAACCTTGACATTAGGCCCAAACCTATATTATCAGAATGTGTTCATATGAATGAAGTTCTTAAACCAGAGTTGAGAACACCTGCCTTAAAATATATACTGGAATGTAGAAATAGTGTAATAACATTATGAGTTTTTATCATCAATATTATGATCAATTCAAAAATATAAACATTTAGTAATATTTGCTTTATAACAAATTCCTATGAAATTTCAGTTCTTGTTATCTCTGCATGATTCCATTCTCCCAGACACTTGTTCCTCAACACAATTACTGTTAAGAGCTTGGTGGGTAGATTTTCTTATCAATGTTTCCATGATAGTATTGATTTGTGCATCTATAGAATTTTTTAAAAACTGTACCCCCCAAAGTACCTAAATCTTTTTTTTCCTAAATCTTATCTAACTAGTGCACAACACAATATCTATTGCCCTTGGAATGTATTATTTTATATTGTCCCATGCTTTTGTCTCTAGTATACATATCCACTTCTAATGCTCTAATTGATGTTTATGTTTATCTGATAGGATGTCCTTACATTGTAAATTCATTATTATAACACTGCCTTGAAAATTCTTGCATCTCTCCCTATTTAACCAAAGTAAAATTGCTATATAATATGTGGTTTCAGGATAGGTGTTTCACTTGCTGCAGTTGCTGGATGGTCAGTATTAATATTAATCACATATATTTATTGTCCAAATAAATATTAGACCCTGTCAAGTATATAATCTTTTTCTTAATATGTACCATCAAAAATATGCCTGATATCTGTCTAGTAATAATTCTTCCAAGGTAACTAATCAAGAAATTTTATATTGCATTGGAATTCTATTTTCATTTAAATCCAATAGAGGAGATAACAGCCTGGGATGGGTGTAAAAAACTGAACATTTCAGCTGTAATCACAGCACTGTGGGGAGGCTAAGTCAGGAGAAAAACAGGTTCAAGCTCAACCTGGGTAATTTAGAAAGACTCTGTTTCAAAATAAAAAGTAAGTTATGGCCAGGATATGTGGCCCTGGGTTTAACTCCCAGTAGAGAAAAGAAAATAAGGAAAGGAAGTGATGAAAGAAAGGGGAGGAAAGAAGGAAGGGAGGAAGAGTTAAAGAAAGACTTCAGTCTTGAATATTGACCTGACACATTGTGTAGAAGGTATGTGAATATTTCCTCATCTCTGTTCATTCTACGCAATGGAAATAGTACAATATTAATTGTCAAGAAATGTATAGCAGTAAGCAAAATTTGGACCCTAATACATATTTTGTCATTATAATTTTTATTTTTAAATATTCTACAGAGAAATAAAATTGCCAAATGACACTGGAGCCTAAGAAATATGTGAAAGTTTAAAACAGGTCTCAGCACAAACAATAAGATTTTCATTTGCATTCTCTTTGTATCTCTACTGCTTTCTTATTTTCATAGAAAATATCAATCAGGGTATTTCACTAATATGATGAAAGTGAAGATAGGAAAGCACCAAGTGTGTTCCAGTTTCATTGATTATGACCAGGATTTGTCGACAAAGGGTTTTTCCAGTAGTTGGCATTAAATTCAGGATATATTGGCTCACATCACTGTCAATTTATTTTTTGAGAGAGGATCTCACTGTTATCTCAGCTGCCTTTCAACTTTTTTATATTTTAAATTCTTTTATTGGCACATTGTAGGTATACAACACAATTACATTTCTTATTGGGAATTGTACCTTTACATAATGCATCTTGGTTCTTATTTTTTCCCCATTCCTACCCCTCCTTTCATGCCCTCCACACATCCATATTTACAAAGACTTTATTTCCATTTTTTCCTTTTCTCATCATTTTTCCTTTCCTTTCTTTCCTTTCCCCTGCCCCTCCCACTAACCCTACCCCTTTGGACCTTTTCTTCCTATTTTGCATTATCAATTATTCATTCTAATCAATGGTACATTTTAGGTATACAATATAATGACATTCATCATTGGAAATTTGCACCTTTACATAGTTTCTCTTGGTTCTTATTTTTCACCCTTGCCCGCCCTCCCTTCAACCCCTCCAGTCCTCCCTATTTACAAAGATTTTGTTCCTATTTTTCCATTTTCTCATATTAATCCCAATCCCTTCTATCCTTTCCCCTAGCCCTCCCACTTCTTTCCACTTTGCCCCTTTTCTTCCTATTTCACATTACCTATTATACATTTAGTCCTTATTTACACTTTCAGGTTCTCACACCAGAGAAAGTATTCGGTATTTATTCATGCGTGTCCTATTTCACTTAAGAGTATCACCTCAATGTGCATCCACTTAACTATAAATGTCTCTAATTGCTCATTTTTGATGGCTGAGTAGTATTCCATTTTATAAAAAACCACGTTTTCTTTATCCATTGTCCAGTTGATGGGCATTTGGGCTGTTTCCAAGTTTTAGCTATCACAAACTGTGCTGCTATGAACATGGGTGCAATTATATCACTGTGGTATGATTCTTTGAATTCTTTGGGGTAGATCCCCAGCAGTGGAACAGTGGGGTTAAATGGGACTTCCAGTCCTAGTCCTTTGAGGTATCTCCATACTGATTTCCACTGTGGTTGCAACAGTCTAGACTCCCAACAGCAATGGAGCAGGGTTCCTCTTTCCCCACAGCCCTGCCAGCATTTGTTATTGGTTGATTTCATTATAGCAGCCATTCTTTCTGGAGTGAAGTGGAATCTCAGGATTGTTTTCATTTGTATCTCTCGAATGACCAATGATGCTGAACATTTTTTCATGTATTTATTTGCTATTCCTCCTTCTTTGTCTGAGAAATGTCTGTTCATTTCAGATACCCGTTTTTCTATTGGGTCTTTCAATTTGGGAGGTCTGAACTTTTTAAGTTCTTTCTAGATTCGAGATAGCAGACCTTTGAGGAAGAGCAAGTGAAGATTTTTTCCCATATTGTGTGTTGTCTCTTTACACTGCTGGTGATTTCTCTTGCTGTGCAGAAGCCTTTTAATAAGAAGAGATCCCACTTGTTGATTGTTTGTGCTAGTTCACGGGCAACTGAGGTTTTGTTCATAAAATCTTTTCCTACACTGATGTCTTCAAGGGTTCTACCTAACCTCTGTTCCAACTGGTTCAGAGTTTCTATTTTAATATTTAGATCTTTAATCCACTTTGATTTTAGTTTAGTGCATGGTGAGAGATACAGGTCTAGTTTTAATCTTTGGCAAGATGAAGAGCAAATTTTCCAGCACCATTTATTAAAGAGGCTATCCTTCCTCCAGTGAGGGGGTTTGGCTCCTTTATCGAAGATGAGATGGCTGAGTGTGTCTTGCATGGTGTCTGCATCTTCTAATCTGTTCCACTGGTCCTCAAGTCTGTTTCTTTGCCAGTACCATGCTGTTTTTATCACAGTAGCTTTGTAGTAGAGTTGTAGGTTGGGGATTGTGATACCCCCTGCCATGTCTCTGTTACCTAGAATTGCTTTTGCTATTCTGGGTCTCTTCTTGTTCCAAATGAATTTTTGGATTATTTTCTCAAGGTCCATGAAGTATGCTGCTGAGATCTCAATTGGAATTGCATTAAATCAATATAACAGTTTTGGAAGTATGGCCATTTTCACTATATTGAACCTTCCTACCCAGGAGCAGGGGATGTCTGTCCATTTTCTGGTATCATCTTCAATCTCTCTTTTCAGAGTGCCATAGTTTTCAGGGAAGAGGTCTTTGCATTCTTTCTTTAGGATGATTCCTAGGAATTTCAGTTTTTTGGATGCTATTGTGAAAGGAATTATTTGCCCTATTTCTCTCTCAGTGAGTCTGTCATTGGTGTAGAGGAAAGCTATTGATTTTTGTGTGTTGACCTTGTAACCAGCTACTTGACTGAATTTGGTTATTAAGTCTAGAAGACTTTTGTTGGAGTTCTTGGGGTCTTCTATATAGAGTATCATATCATCTGCAAATAAAGACAATTTGATTTCTTCATTTCCTATCTTTATTCCTTTTTTTCTTTCTCTTGTCTATTTGCCATGGCTAATGTTTCCAGAACTATATTGAACAAGAGTGGTGATAGTGGACATCCTTGTCTTTTTTCTGATTTTAGTGTGAAGGGTTTCAGTTTTGGACCATTTAGTATGATATTAGCTGTTGGTTTTTCATAGATGGCTTCTATCAGTTTGAGGTAGAGACCATCTATTCCAATTTTTTGTAGGGTGTTTATCATAAATGCATGTTGGATTTCTCTTAGTCTCCATTGCACTGATTTCTCCTCTGATCTTTACAATTTCCTCCCTCGTATGAACTTTGGGATTGTTCTGCTCTTCTTTTTGTAGAAGCTTGAGGTTCAGCATCAGGTTGTTTAATTGAGCTCATTCTGTTTTCCTAATATGCGTATTCACTGCTATGAATTTCCCTCGTAAGACTGCTTTCATTGTGTCCCATAGATTCCAATATGTTGTATTGTCATTGTCATTTATTTGAAGGAAATGTCTGATTTCTTCTTTAATTTCCTCTATGACCCATTGGTTATTCAGAAGTGTGTTGTTCAATTTCCACGTGTTTATGAAATTTTTTGAGTTTCTTTTGCTCTGGATGTCCAATTTCATCACAGTATGGTCTGATAATATACAGGGGATAACTTCAATTCCTTTGCACTTACTTAGGAATGTTCTATGTGTGAGTATGTGGTCTATTTTGGAGAATGACCCATGTGCAGCTGAGAAGCATGTATATTCTGATTTTGTGAGGTTGAAGACTCCGTAAACATCTGTTAAGTTCATTTGTTCAAGAGTTTGATTGAGTTCTAGTATTTCATTACTTATTTTTTGTCTAGTTGATCTATCTATTTGTGACAGTGGGGTGTTGAGGTCCCCCACTACAATTGTATTAGTGCATATATGACTTCTCATGCCTGTTAGTATTTCTTTTATATAGTTGGGTGCACTAGTGTTTAGTGCATAGATATTTATGATTGTCATCTCTTCCTCTTGGATTGTTCCCTTTACAAGGATGTAGTGTCCTTCTTCATCTCTCTTAATCAGTGTTGGTTTGAAATCTACTTGATCTGCAAAGAGGATAGCTACTCCTGCTTTTTTTGGGGTTCCTGTCACATGGAGTATTGTTTTCCACCCTTTAACTTTCAGTCTATGAGTTTCATTTTGAATTAAGTGTGTTGCCTGTATGCAGCATATTGTTGGATTTTGCTTCTTGACCCATTCTGCCAGTCTATTTCTTTTGATTGGTGAATTGAGACCATTAACATTGATGGGTATAACTGAAACATATTGACTTGTCATTGCCATGACTTTTTCTTTTTGTTGGGTTCTCCCCCTTTACCTTTAATTTCTTGTCATGCCAGATGGGTTTATTCTGCTTTGCTTCCTGGGGTTGTGATCCTCAATATCTGTTCCTAGGATATTGTGTAAAATTCTTTGATGTGCTGGTTTGGTATTCACGAAGTTCCTAAGGTGCTCTTTGTCATGAAAGTATCTTATTTCTCCATCCATTTTGAAAGATAGTTTTTCAGGGTACATCAATCTGGGTTGGAAGCTGTTTTCTTTCAGGGCTTGGAATATGTCATTCCAAGCTCTTCTTGCCTTGATGGTTTGTGTTGAGAAGTCTGCTGTGATTCTGATGGGCTTTCCTTTGTATGTGATTTGTTTCTTTTCTCTGACTGCTTGGAGAACTTTGTTCTTCTGTTGTGTTTCTGGAATCTTAACAATTCTATGCCTATGTGTAGATTTGTTTTGATCAAGGCTATTTGGAGTCCTATATGCCTCACTTTTCTGTATGTCAAGCTCTTTTCCCCTGCTTGGGAGGTTTTCTGCCATTATTTCTGTGAAGAGACTTTTTATGTCATCTCCACTCTCTCCTGTTTCTTCATTGAGCCCAATAAGTCTTATGTTATTCTTCTTTTCATCATCTAGCAGCTGCTGGAATGATTTCTCATGTTCCCTTAGAATTTTGAAGCAATTTTTCTTTTCCTGGTCTCTAATTGCAATCTTATCTTCTATATCTGAAATTCTGTCCTCACATTGGCTCATTCTGCTGTGTAGACTTTCAATGGAGTTTGTCATGTCCTGGAAATCTATTTGCATCTGTTTTATGGATTCCATTTGTTTCTTATGTTGGGATTCCATCATGTTCGTGAGCTCCTCTCTAGATTTATTAATCATGTCTTGCACTAGGAGCACAATTTCTTCTGTTATCTGAGAAATTATTTCTGATTTGATTTTTTCCAGATCCCCTTTTGTTGCCAGTTCAGTGGGTCCAGGTGTTTGAGTATCAGAGGGTTCCATCTCATTTCCCTTTGGGGTTGCTGTAGGTGATCTGGAAGTCTTGTTTTGAGACTTATTTACCTGTTTTCTCATTTCAACTGGGGTGGGGGGCTCTTAGACCCTGCACGGATTACCTCCTCTGAGCTGGACGAGGTGGAACAGGGGCTAGGAGCAGCAGTAGGGATGGTGACCCAAAAGCCCTTTCCTGTGGGCTGGGAGCAGCAGGTGGGATGGTGGCCGGGAAGCCCTTCCCTCTGCACCAGGAGCAGTGGGACAGAAGGTGGCCCAAAAGCCCTTTCCTCTGGGCTGGGAGCAGTGGGTGGGATGGTGACTGTGAAGCCCCTTCCTCTGGACCAGGAGCAGTGGTACTGTGGCTCAGAAACCCCTACCTCTGGGCCGGGAACAGCAGGACTCAGTACCTTGTTCTGGTGGTCCGGTGTCCTCTGCATCTTTGTAATGTGGAACCAGGTGGCTGCCTGTCTGCAGCCGAGTGATTCTGCATCTTCCACGCAACTAGGGACCTTGGTAGGGCATGCACAGGCCTGCCTGTCTGCAGCAGACTGATTCGGCATGTTCTGCATGATTGAGGACTTCCAGTAGGGCATGGGCACACTTGCCTGTCTGCAGCCAGGTGATTTGGCTACCTTTCAACTTTTGATCCTCCAGCAACAGCCTCCCAAGAAGCTGAGATTGCCTGAGTCTGCCACCATCACCTGTGATAGTTTTACTTTTGATGCTTCCTTGCATCAACACATTGTAGGTTATGGGGAATCAGAAATGAGAGGTAGTTATTCTTCTCCAAATACACATACTATACCCATAAGGATAAAACTGAAATTGAAGGTTACAGATATAGGGAAAAATAATTTCAGATCACAAGATATTTTAGTTGAATGGTGTGAGGATTAATCTTACCTTTGCTAATAATAACTGTCTAACTTGTAATTGCCCCATTTTATGCATTCAGCTTAATCACAGAGTGACCTTTACTTAATCTGTACTCAATGTATGGTCTCAACTAGAAATCGACTCTGACCCTGATTTTCAGAAATGGTAACATCCTTCCCTGTTTCAAGAAATAATAATTGGAACAAACTCCAGTCAAAATAAAATTATCAGTTACAGGACAAGATTCCCTAATCTGTTTCAATGTCAACATTATGACATTTTAAGCAGAGGTCTAGAGGTCTTAACTCTAGGTACATGCATGTCAGCTACATTATTTTTTCCTTAAATTCTTTTATTGGTACATTTTAGGTATACAATACATTTACATTTATCATTGGGTGCTTGTACCTGTACATTATGTACCTTTGTTCTTTTTTTGCCCCATTATCTATGCATCTTTCACCCCCTCCACCCTCCCCTACTTACATAGACTTTGTTTCCATATTTTCTTTTTTCTCATAATTTTTCCTTTCCCATTTTTCCTTTCCCCTTCCCCTCCCCCAACCACTACCAATTTGGGGCTTTTCTTCCAATGTCAAATTATCAATTATTCATTTTAATCATTTTAATTCTTAATTACACATTCAGTTTCTCACACTAGAGAAACTATTTGGTATTTACACATGTGTATCCTATTTATTTCACTTAAGAGTATGGCCTCAATATGCATGTATTTATCTATAAATGTCTCCATTTTCTCTTTCTTTATGGCTGAGTAGTACTCCATTTTATAAAAAAAATCTCACGTCTTCTTTACACAGTTTCCAGTTGATGGGCACTTGGGCTGTTTCCAAACTTTAGCTATTACAAACTGTGCCACTGTAAACATGGGTGCGCATATATTGCTGGGGTATGATTCTTTTAATTCTTTTGGGAAGATACCCAGCAGGAGAATAGCTGGGTCAAATAGGAATGCTAGCTCTTGTTCTTTGAGGTATCTCCAAACTGATTTCCACAGTGGTTGCACCAGTCTTCCCTCCCACCAACAATGGAGAAATGTTGCTTTCTCCCCACATCCCCACCAGCATTTGTTATTGGTTGATTTCTTGATAGCAGTCATTTTTTCTGGAGTGAGGTGGAATCTCAGTATTGTTTTCATCTGCATCTCTCAATGACCAGTGATGTTGAATATTTTTTTCATGTATTTATTTGCTGCTTTCACTTCTTTGAGAAATGTCTGTTTATTTCAGCTGCCCATTTTTGAATTGGGTCTCTGAATTTGAGGGATCTGATTTTTTTCCATTCTTTATATATTCTGAATAGTAGTCCTTTGTCTAAGGTACAGGTGCTAAAATTTTTTCCCACATTGTAGATTGTCTCTTAGCTCTGTTGGTGGTTTCTCTTGCTGTGAAGAAGCTTTTTCATGAGATGAGGTCCCAGTTATTCATTCTTCCTGCTACCTTCCATGCTACTGAGGGTTTTTTATAAAGTCTTTTCCTATGTCAATGTCTTCAAGAGATCTACCTAACTTCTATTCCAGCAAGTTTAGAGTTTCTCTCTTAACATTTAGATCTTTAATCTACATCAATCTTAGTTTAGTGCTTGTTGATAGGTATGCATCTAGTTTTAATCTTTGGCAGGTTGAAATCCAGTTTTTCCAACACCGTTTATTAAATAGGCTATCCTTCCTCCAGTGAGGGTGGTTGGCTCATTTGTCAAAGATGAAGTGGCTGAGTATGTCAGGAGTTGTTTTTGCATCTTTTAGCCCACTGATCCTGGAGTCTGTTGATTTGCCAGTACCATGCTCTTTTTATCACAGTAGCTTTGTAGTATAGTTTCAAGTTGGGAATTTTGATACCCCCAGCCATGTCTCTGTTGCCTAGAATTGCTTTTGCTATTCTAGGTCTCTTCTGGTTCCAAATGAATTTTTGGATTGTTTTCTCTAGTTCTGTGAAATATATTGTTGTAATTTCAGTTGGCATTGCATTAAATCTATATAGTAGTTTTGGAAGTATGACCATTTTCACTATATTCATTCTTCCTACCCAGGAGCAAGGGTTGTCTTCCCATTTTCTTCCATCCTCTTCAATGTCCTTTATCAGAGTGCTGTAGTTTTCAGTGTAGATGTCTTTTGCTTCCTTTGTTAGACTGATTCCTAGATATTTCATTTTATTTGGATGCTATTGTAAAAGGAATTGTTTCCCTAATTTCTCTCTCAGTGAGTCTGTTATTTGTGTATAAGAAGGCTATTGTTTTTTGAGTGATGATCTTATATCCAGCTACTCTACTGAATCTGTAAATTAAGTCTAGATGTCTTTTGGCTGAGTTTTTTTTGGCTTCTATGTAAAGTATCATATCTTCAGCAAATAATGACAGTTTAACTTCTTCCTTTCCTATCTTTATTTTCTTTTCTAATTTCTGTGGCTAATGTTTCCAGAACTATATTGAACAGGAGTGGTGATAGTGGGCATCCTTGACTTATTCCTGATTTTAGCATGAAAGTTTTCAGTTTTTGACCATTTAGTATGATGTTGGCTGTTGGTTTTTCATAGATAGCCTTAATCAAGTTGAGATAAAGACCTTCTATCACAGCTTTCTGTGGGGTTTTATTTTTTATCATGAATTGATGTTGGATTTGTTTGAATGCTTTTTCTGCATCTATTGAGATGATCATATGGTTTTTGTCCTTGGCTTTGTTAATATAGTGTATTACATTTATTGATTTACATATGTTGAACCATCCTTGTATCCCTGGAATAAATTTGACTTGTTCAGGTTTCATGATCTTCTTGTTGATGCTCTGTATCCTGTTTGCCAGTATCCTGTTGAGGATTTTTGCATCTATGTTTTTTAGGGAGATTGGTCTGCAGTTCTCTTTTTGGGTTGAGTCTTTCACTGAGTTTTGGAATCAAAGTGACACTTGCTTCCAGAAATGAATTTGGAAGTATTGCTTCCCTTTCAATTTCCTTAATGAGTTCAAAGAGTAATGGTGATAGTTCTTCTTTAAATGTCTTGTAGAATCCAGCAGTGAAGCCATCAGGATCTTGGCTTTTCTTTGCTGGTAAATTTTTGTTATATTTTCAATTTCACTCATTGTAATTGGAGTGTTTAGAATTTCTATATCTTCTTCATTTAATTTTGGCAATTCATATGTATCTAGGAATCTGTCCATTTCTTCTGCGTTTCCCATTTTATTAGAGTACAGGTTCTCAAAGTAGGTATTTAATCCTCTGGATTTCTGCTGGTCTATTGTGACTTCACCTTTTTCATTCTTAATTGCATGGATTTGAGCATTTTCTTTCCTTTTTTTGATGTTTGCCTAAAGGTTTTTCAATTTTATTTGAAACTAACCAACTCTTTGATTCATTGATTTTTTGTATTGTTCTTTAAGTTTCCATTTCATTGATTTCTGCTCTGATCTTTATAATTTTCTCCTTTGTATGAGCTTTGGATTTCTTATGCTCTTCTTTATCTAGGAGCATGAGGTTCTGCATTAGGTTATTTATTTGAGTTCTCTGTGTTTTCCTAATGTGGGCATTCACTGCTATGAAATTCCCACATAGAACTGTTTTCCTTGTGTCTCATATATTTCTGTATGTTTTACTGGCATTTTCATTTACATGTAGAAACTGTCTAATTTCTACTTTAATTTTCTCTGTGACTCATTGGTTGTTCAGGAGGGTGTTATTTGATTTCCATGTGTTTGTGGGATTTTTGCAGTTTCTTATGTTATTGATCTCCAGTTTTATTGCCCTATGATTTGATACTATACAGGGTTTAATGTCAGGTCTTTTACATGTCCTATGAGCTAGCATGTGGTCTATTTTTGAGAAAGACCCATGTGCAGCTGAAAAGAATGTGTATTCTGATTTTGTGGGGTGGAACACTTTGTAAGCATTTATTAGGTCCATTTTTTCAATAGCTTAGTACAGTTCTAGAGTTTCATTGTTAATTTTGGGGGGTATTGAGGTTCCCCAGTACAATTGTATTAGTGCTTATTTGGTTTTTCATGTCCATTAATATTTATTTTGTATAGTTGGGGGCATTTGTATTTGGTGCATATATATTTAGGATTTCCATCTCTTCCTGTTGGATTGTTCCCTTCACAAGGATCTAGTGACTATCTTTGTATCTCTTAATTAGTTTTGAATTGAAATCTACTTTGTATGCAAATAAGATTGCTACCCTGCTTTTTTTCTGGGTTCCTGTGGCATGGAGAACTGTTTTCCATCCTTTTACTTTCAGTCTATGAATTTCTTTTTGAGTTAAGTGTGTTTCTTGTATACAGCATATTGCTGGATTTTGCTTCTTAATCCATTCTGTCAGTTTATTTGTTTTGATTGGTGAATTGAGGCCATTAACATTGATGATTATAATTGATAGATATTGACTCATCCTTGTCATGATATTTTACTATCATTGGCTCTTTTTTTTTCTTTTTTCCCCCATTTCCCTTTAATTTCTTACCTTGCCTGGTGGCTTCCTTCTGTTGGGCCTCGTGGAGTTGTGACCTTCATTGTCTTTTTCTAGGATATTGCTTAGAATTGTTTGGAGTGCTGGTTTGGTATTCGTGAAATTTCTCAGGTGTTCTTTGTCCTGGAAGTATCTAAATTCCCCATGGATTTTGAAAGATAATTTTGCAGGATACAACAGTCTAAGTTGGAAGTTATTTTCTTTTAGGTCTTGAAATGCTTCATTCCAAGCTCTCCTTGATTTGAGGGTTTTTGTTGTGAAATGTGCCATGATTCTGATGGAATTTCCTTTGTAGTTGATTTGTTTCTTTTCTCTACCTGCATGTAGGATTTTGTTTTCTGTTGGGTTTCTGGGGTCTTGACTATTATATGTCTCTAGTTGTAGATTTTTTTGATTGTGGCTAGTTGGAGTTCTATATGCGTCACTTATCTGTATGTCCAATTCTACATCTCTATCTGGGAAGTTTTTATTACTTCTGTGAACACCTTTTTTACGTCAGTTGTACTTTCTCCTGTTTTTTCTTGGACTCCTATCAGTCTTATCTTATTCTTCTTTGCATTGTCTAGGAGCTGCTCGATTGATTTCTCGTGGTCCCTCACTATTTTTAAGAAATCCCTGTTTTCATGATCCTTAACCACAATCCTGTCTTCTATATATGATAGTCTATCTTCACATTCCCTTAATCTGCTGTGCATACTTTCAATGGCTTTTTAATCTCCTGAATATCTGTTTGAATCTGTTTCATTGATTTCATTTCTTTCTTATGTTGGGCAATCATGGTTTCCATTTCTTTCATATGCTGGGCATTCCTCGCTTCCAGCATGTTTCTGAGCTCATGTATTTTTATATCTGTTTCTGTTCTAGAACTTCTAATCATGTCTTTCACTCTGCTCACCATATCTGTAGTTATCTGGGAGATTATTTCTACTTTGAATTTTTCTAGAGCCTCATTCATCTGTTTTGTTAGTTCCTGTGCTGTCAATTCAGGTTGTCCAGGTGGTTGATTATCAGACTTTTCCACCACGTTTCCCCATGAATTTACCCTTGGTGGGGTCAAAGCCTGAGTTTGTGCCTTGCTTAAATGTCTTCTTATTTTTGGTTTTGGTATTGTCCATTGTTTAATTCCTTGGTTGATACTTTGAATTTGTTATTGTAAGTATCTTTGTTGCTTGTAGTTAGAACACTTATGGAATGATTGCTTCTCTGAGGTGTCTTCCAGATATAGCTGTTCTTTAGATTTTGAGTCTCTAATGTTTCTGGGGCTATCTCATTTTCATTATACCAGGCAGTTCAACTGATTCGATCAATCACAACACCTTATCCCAAGTGATACAATCAGCAGCACAATTGCATCAAGTACCTCTTAGAAAATGACAATTTGTGGTAATTATTAATCCATCACCTTTAACTGTGTGAATAAAATCAAAATCAAGGACCAACCCAACATATGTTTATAGGAAATAAACTCTTCTATAAAGCAACTTTACCCTTAGTGATGGGGAGTTGGATGCAGCTGGGGAGGGAGCAATAGTTAAGTAGAAGGATAGGGGAAAGTTAGTAATGAGGCCAGAGAGCACAGGCGAGAGAAAGAAAGGGAAGAAAAGAAAAATAAAGAAGAAATACGAATTAGGGCTAGGACAGGAACACAAAGGGTGATGAAAAACAATGCGAGACAGCAAGGGAGCAAGGGAGAGAGAAAGAGAAAGAAAAGGTAAAGAGAAAAATAAACATTTTAAATGAGTAGAAAAAGAAGAAAACAAATTAAAAATAAGAGCAAAAAATAGTTGTAATTTTGAAAATAACAACATATAAAAATGAAGAGCCTCCTTCAGGGTGTGTCTCTGCTGTCACAATAGACAACATGGGCAGCAGTGTGCAGCTATAAGTTAATGAGTCTCAGTAAGCCAGTCACAGGCCCATGGGACTTAGGCAGATTTCTGGCTGCAAGTCCCAAGTTGAGCTCCCTCCTCCTGCAGGGTTCAACTCTGCAAGGTTCTATCAAAGGTTCCAACAGTCTTTCCCCTAAAGATACTCCAGGTTCAGATGGGAGGTGATGATCCCTCCAACTTACCAGGTATGGTGTTCTGTGGTGGCTTTATTGCAGAGATTCTCTTCACTTTTACAGTGGGCTTCAGTTTTCATCAGGGAGCCTCAAAAAGGACCTCTCTTTTTTGCTCACTTCTGCAGCTCAGGGACCTTTGTGTCCCCTGTGCCTCTGTAGTGTGGAACCAAGTAGCTGCATAGTCAAGAGGCCAGAGACGGGGGGTGGTGATGTCTGTTGTTGCAAGCTGCAGGTGGGCATGCCCGGGGTGTCCTCTCAGTCTGCTGGTCACAAGTGGGCATAGCAAGCCAGACTGAGCAGTGGTGCTCAGTCAACCAGGGTCAGCTACATTTTTAACCTTCCTCTACCTTCCAGAGTAGGAAAAAAAATTGAGACCTAAGTTTCAGTCTCTTTTTGAGATTTAGTGGGCTGATTACAATATTGCAGGAGGATATGAACAGGTGCAAGGATATTCTCGAATGAGGAAAGACAGATATGTGTACTGAATTATCACATGTCCACACTTTCTGTGATCTTTGTGATCAATGACTACAATTCCTAAATGGATGCACCTGGTGTCACCTACTGCCTCCCTCTGTGATATGTCACGAACCTCCAAAAAGTAATGCACAGTGATGAAAGAAATTCTTCCTGGAGTGACAAAGAAGTGTATGTTTGATTTCTGGAAGGAACAATCTCCCAGCATTCTGCTACCTAAGTGCCTTGTGGTTCTAATCAGACAGCTCCATTCAGGGTTTTCAAACAAAACACCTATGACAAATTACATCAAAATGATATGTTCATTTTTTCTGTAAACTAAAATAATGTGGCACTTCTACCATAGGGAAGACTATGTGGATGAATCAAAGCAATCAATATAGAACACAGAGCCTAACACTTGACACTCAGAAATGGCTCAGTAACTATTCCTGATGTTAAGGAAACTGTCCTCATCCTAAGCCTCCTCCTCATCATCTTCATAATTCTTCTGAAATGCTTTGCAAACAGTTTAAATGTCCATTATCAGCTAACATGCATGCAATGTCGATGGGAAATAAAATCGGTGTGGGAAGAAAGAAAAACTTTGAGAATTTTAGGGCCCTCATCATAAACACATAGATAAATATGACAGTCCTCACAGTTCAAATTTTGAACATGTGTATTCTACCACTTGGCTACCCAAGTTGCATGACTGTCCCCATAATGAGGAACCAGTAGTGCTCATAGTCTTTCGTGCACCCATCTCCCTCAGCACTTACTGGTTTGGGGTATTTCTCTGCAGTGACATGATAAAAGAATGAAGAACCTGTGTGGTGCCCAGTGAAGGCTAAGGATCTGTTTTCAGGACTGATAGGAATGCAGTCTCAGGTAGGATGTTCCTGATGCAGAGACCCAAAGGAGCAATAGTCACAGGTATAGTGTCACCTGGGCTGGAATCATCAAACCAAAAGGCTGGAAGGACAGCTTACTGAAGGAATGGGCTACAGAGTGATTACTTACTAATATATAATCTTGTAGGCTCAATGAACACAGCTTGTAATTGTCTAATTTCAACCAAGTTATAGTAATCTCTAAGTACTTCCTAACATTAACACAAGGAGAAAAGAAAATTAATTTCCAAAAAAGGCCTCTGAGTTCTCTCTTGACTCACTCAGGACAATATTTGTGCCTCCTACACACATTATGTTCCATTCTTTTTTTCACAGATATACCTCCTTTTTATTTCTATTTTTCATTTTGGTAAAATAAACATAATGAAAGTTTGGCACTTTAACCTTGCAGCTAAATGGCATTAATTACATTCACATTGCTGTGAAACTATTACCAACTTTTATCACTAAAATTTCATCTTTCCAAACTGAAGCTGCATATTCATTTATAAAACTCTGCATGCATCCTTCCCCAAAGTGCTGACAACTACTATAAAATATCATGAAAAATTAAAGCCATTACAATAGAAAAATTGTGACCAGAAAGGTAGTATTTATAAATCTACACGGTAAATTTTACCACTTTGTCCAAAGTACATATCAAATGCATTGCATAGGTCCTGAGATTTGACTACAGAGCCTCCACTGGGTGCTTTTAATGTCCCTGTTCCTCAAACTGCACATGAAGGGATTCAGCATAGAAGTAAGCACGGTGTATATCTCTGAAGCCTCCAGGCTGTTTCTAGGAAAATTTGAAACACCTGAACCCAGCCACACTCCAAGGCCTGTTCTGTAATGTAGGCCAGCAACTCTCAGGTGAGACCCACAGGTGGAGAAAGTTTATACTGTGGACGCTCAAGTTACAAACACTCGACATAGGAACAACTTGGGTTAATTAAGTTAATGGAAGATTCATTTGCCTCTTGTTATCTATAGCATGTATCCTGGGTAAATATCTAGATCTCAGTTGTATTGAGTCACATCCAGCCCTCAAGAATCAATTGAGTTCTTAAATCAAGGGTCCACTGTACTTCCCATTGGATGATTGGATTATCAGAATAGAGAAAACAATTTTATAGTAAAAGAAAAAGATCCTTGCAATGAAAAAGAAACATACACTGCACCAATAAGC
Source organism: Heterocephalus glaber (assembly GCF_053883595.1). Lineage (NCBI taxonomy): Eukaryota > Metazoa > Chordata > Mammalia > Rodentia > Bathyergidae > Heterocephalus > Heterocephalus glaber. The sequence continues at coordinate 2,980,105 of NW_028258185.1, forward strand.
TATGGTACTGTTTTATTAGCAAGGTAACAGAATAGGAAAGATCAAGGGCTTAAGAAGGGTTACATAAGAATTGAAAATTTCAGCTGCAGACAGGCAGGTCTGTGCACACCCTACAAAGCTCCTGAGTCTCGTGGAAGATGCAGAATTACCCTGCTGCAGACAGGCAGTTCTGTCCATGCCCTACCGAGGTCCTGAGTCACACAGAACATGCCAAATCAGCGTGCTGTAGACAGGTAGGTCTGTGCCTGTCCTACAGAGGTCCTGAGTCATGTGGAAGATGCCAAATCACCCCGCTGCAGACAGACAGGTCTGCCCATGCCCTACCGAGGTCTTGAGTCACACAGAACATGAAAAATCAGCCCACTGCAGACAGGCAGGTCTGCCCAAGCCCTATCCAGGTCCCCAGTCACATGGGATACACTGAATCAGCCCGCTGCAGACAGGCAGGTCTGTGCATGCCCTACCGAGTTCCTGAGTCATACAGAACATGCTGAATCAGCCCGCTGCATACAGGCAGGTCTGCTCATGCCCTACTGAGGTCCCCAGTCACACAGAATACGCCTAATCAGCCCAATGCACACAGGATGGTCTTTGCATGCCCTACCGAGGTCCTGAGTCATGCAGAAGACACAAAATTACCATGCTGCAGACAGGCAGACACCTGGTTCCACACTACAAAGATGCAGAGGACACCAGACCACCAGACCAATTTACACAGTCCTGCTGTTCCCGGCCCGGCCCACAGGTAGGGGCTTCTGAGCCGTTGTCCCATTGCTCCTGGTCCACAGGAAGGGGCTTCCTGGTTGCCATCCCTCCAACTGCTCCCAGCCCAGAGGAAAGGGCTTTTGGGCCAGCTTCTGTCCCACTGCTCCTGGCCCAGAGGAGGGGGCTTCCAGACCACCATCCTTCCTAATGCTCCCAGACCACAGGAAAGGGCTTTTGGGTCACCATCCCTACTGCTGCTCCTGGCCCCTGACCAACCTCACCTAGCTGAGAGGAGGTAATTTCTGCAGGTGCTAACAGCCCCCTGCCCCAGTAGAAATGAGAAAACACGTAAATAAGTCTCAAAACCAGACTTTCAGATCACCTAGAGCAACCCCAAAGGGAAATGAGATGGAACCCTCTGATACTCAAACACCTGGACCCATTGAAGTGGCAACAAAAGGGGATCTGGAAAAAATCAAATCAGAAATAATTTCTCAGATAACAGGAGAAATTGTGTCCCTAGTGCAAGACATGATTAATAAATCTAGAGAGGAGCTCAGGAACATGATGGAATCCCAATATAAGAAACAAATGGAATCCATAAAACAGATGCAAACAGATTTCCAGGACATGACAAACTCCATTGAAAGTCTACACAGCAGAATGAGCCAATGTGAGGACAGAATTTCAGATATAGAAAATAAGATTGCAATTAGTGATCAGGAAAAGAAAAATTGCTTCAAAATTGTAAGGGAACATGAGAGATCAATCCAGCAGCTTCTAGATGATGCAAAGAAGAATAACATAAGACTGATTGGACTCAATGAAGAAAGAGGAGAGAGTGGAGATGACATAAAATATCTCTTCATGGAAATAATGGCAGAAAACCTCCCAAGCAGGGGAAAAGAGCTTGACATACAGAAAAGTGAGGCATATAGGACTCCAAATAGCCTTGATCAAAACAAATCTACACATAGGCATATAATTATTAAGATTCCAGAAACACAACAGAAGAACAAAATTCTCCAAGCAGTCAGAGAAAAGAAACAAATCACATACAAAGGAAAGCCCATCAGAATCACAGTAGACTTCTCAACACAAACCATCAAGGCAAGAAGAGCTTGGAATGACATATTCCAAGCCCTAAAACAAAACAGCCTCCAAGCCAGATTGATGTACTTTGCAAAATTATCTTTCAAAGTTGATGGAGAAACAAGATACTTTCATGACAAGAGCACCTTAGGAACTTCATGAATACCAAACCAGCACTCCACAGAATTTTACACAATATCCTAGGAACAGATATTGAGGATCACAACCACAGGAAGCAAAGCAGAATGAACCCATCTGGCATGACAAGAAATTAAATGTAAAGGGAGAGAACCCAACAAAAAGAAAAAGTCATGGCAATGACAAGTCAAGATGTTTGAGTTATAACCATCAACTTTAATGGTCTCAATTCACCAATCCAAAGAAAGAGACTGGCAGAATGAGTCAAGAAGCAAAATGCAACAATATGCTGCATACAAGAAACACACTTAATTCAAAAGGAAACTCATAGACTGAAAGTGAAAGTTTGGAAAACAATACTCCATGTGACAGGAACCCCCCCAAAAAAGCAGGAGTAGCTATCCTCTTGGCAAATCAAGTAGATTTCAAACCAACACTGATTAAGAGAGACAAAGAAGGGCACTACATCCTTGTAAAGGGAAGAATCGAAGCGGAAGAAATGACAATCTTAATATCTATGCACCAAACACTAGTGCACCCAACTATATAAAACAAATACTAATGGACATGAAAAGTCATATATGCACTAATACAATTGTAGTGGGGGACCTCAACACCCCAATGTCACAAACAGATAGATCAACTAGACTAAAAAGAACTATCGAAATACTAGAACTCAATTGGACTCTTGATCAAATGAACTTAACAGATGTTTACAGAATCTTCCACCCCACAAAATCAGAATACACATTCTTCTCAGCTGCACATGGGTCATTCTCAAAAATAGACCACATACTCACACATAGAACATGTTTAAGTAAGTGCAAAGGAATTAAAGTTATCCCCTGTATATTATCAGACCATACTGTGATGAAATTGGAGATCCAGAGCAAAAGAAACTCAAAAAATTTCATAAACATGTAGAAATTGAACAACACACTTCTGAATAACCAACGAGTCACAGAGGAAATTAAAGAAGAAATCAGACAGTTCCTTCAATTAAATGAAAATGACAATACAACGTATTGGAATCAATGGGACACAATGAAAGCAGTCTTATGAGGGAAATTCATAGCAGCGAATACGCATATTAGAAAAACAGAACGAGCCCAATTAAACAACCTGATGCTGAACCTCAAGCTTCTAGAAAAAGAAGAGCAGGACAACCCCAAAGCTCATACAAGGGAGGAAATTATAAAGATCAGAGGACAAATCAATGCAATGGAGACTAAGAGAATGATACAAAAAAACAATGAACCAAGAATTGGTTCTTCAAAAGAATCAAAAGCATTGACAAACCTTTAGCCAACCTTGTCAGAAAAAGGAAAGAAAAGGCCCAAATCCATGCAATTAGGAATGAAAAAGGTGAAATTACAACAGACCCAGAAGAAATCCAGAGGATCATCAATACCTACTTCCAGAGCCTATATGTCAATAAGATGGACAACACAGAAGAAATGAACAGATTCCTAGATACATATGAATTACCAAAATTGAACAAAGAAGACCTAAAAATTCTGAACAACCCAATATCAACCAATGAAATTGAAAATGTAATTAAAATCTTATCAACTAAGAAAAGCCCTGGCTCTGATGGCTTCACTGCTGAATTCTACAAGACATTTAGAGAGGAACTGCTGTCATTCCTGTTTAAACTCTTCAATGAAACTGAAAGGGAAGGAATACTCCCAAATTCATTCCTGGAAGCAAGCATCACCTTGGTCCCCAAAGCAGAGAAAAAGCCAACTGAAAAAGAGAACTAACTAGAGGCCAATCTCACTAATGAACATAGATGCAAAAATCCTTAATAAGATAATGGCAAACAGAATGCAGAAGATCATCAAGAAGATCATACACCCTGATCAAGTGGGATTCATCCCAGGGATGCAGGGATGGTTCAATATATGAAAATCAATCAATGTGATACTCTATATCAATGGAGCCAAGGACAAAAACCATATGATTATCTCCATAGCCACAGGAAAAGCATTTGACACAATCCAACATGCATTTATGATAAAAACCCTACAAAAAATTGGAATAGATGGTCTCTACCTCAAACTGATAGAAGCCATCTATGAAAAACCAACAGCCAATATCATACTAAATGGTCAAAAACTGAAATCCTTCACACTAAAGTCAGAAACAAGACAAGGATGTCCACTATCACCACTCCTGTTCAATATAGTTCTGGAAACATTAGCCACGGCAATTAGACAAGAAAAAGAAATAAAAGGAATAAATACAGGAAATGAAGAAGTCAAATTGTCACTATTTGCAGATGACATGATACTCTATATAGAAGACCCCAAGAACTCCACCAAATGTCTTCTAGACTTAATAACCAAATTCAGTCAAGTAGCTGTTTACAAAGTCAACACACAAAAATCAAGAGCTTTTCTCTACACCAATGACAGTCTCACTGAGAGAGAAATAGGGCAAATATTTCCCTTCACAATAGCATTCAAATAACTGAAATACCTAGGAATCCTCCTAATGAAAGAAATCAAAGACCTCTTCTGTGAGAACTATGGCACTCTGAAAAGAGAGATTGAAGATGATATCAGAAAATGGACAGACATCCCCTGGTCCTGGGTAGGAAGGATTAGTATAGTGAAAATGGCCATACTGCCAAAACTGCTATATAGATTTAATGCAATTCCAATTGAGATCTCAGCAGCATACTTCACGGACTTTGAGAAAACAATGCAAAAATTCATTTGGAACAAGAAGAGACCCAGAATAGCAAAAGCAATTCTAGGTAACAGAGACATGGCAGGGGGTATCACAATCCCCAACCTACAACTCTACTACAAAGCTACTGTAATCAAACAGCATGGTACTGGCAAAGAAACAGACTTGAGGACCAGTGGAACAGATTAGAAGATGCAGAAATAACGCCAGACACACTCAGCCATCTCATGTTCGATAAAGGGGCCAAACTCCCTCACTGGAGGAATGATGGCCTCTTTAATAAATGGTGCTGGAAAAATTGGGCTTCATCTTGCCAAAGATTAAAACTAGACCTGTATCTCTCACCATGCACTAAACTAAATTCAAAATGGATTAAAGATGTAAATATTAAAATAGAAACTCTGAACCAGTTGGAACAGAGGTTAGGTAGAACCCTTGAAGACATCAGTGTAGGAAAAGATTTTATGAACAAAACCTCAGTTGCCCGTGAACTAGCACAAACAATCAACAAATGGGATCTCTTCTTATTAAAGGGCTTCTGCCCAGCAAGAGAAACCACCATCAGTGTGAAGAGACAACCCAAAATGTGGGAAAAAATCTTCACCTGCTGTTCCTCAGACGAAGGTCTACTATCTCGAATCTATAAAGAACTTAAAAAGATCAGACTTCCCAAATTGAAAGACCTGATCAAAAAATGGGTATCTGAAATGAACAGACATTTCTCAGACAAAGAAGTAGAAATAGCAAATAAATACATGAAAAAATGCTCGACATCACTGCTCTTTCGAGAGATGCAAATGAAAACAATGCTGAGATTCCACTTCACTCCAGAAAGAATGGCTGCTATCATGAAATACACCAATAACAAATGCTAGCAGGGCTGTGGGGAAAGAGGCACCCTGCTCCACTGCTGGTGGTAGTGTAGACTGGTGCAAGGACTGTGGAAATCAGTATGGAGATACCTCAAAGAACTAGGACTGGAAGTCCCATTTGATCCTGCTATTCCACTGCTGGGGATCTTCCCCAAAGAATTAAAAGAATCATACCACAGTGATATAATTGCACTCATGTTCATAGCAGCACAGTTTGTAATAGCTAAAACTTGGAAACAGCCCAAAGGCCCATCGACTGGAGACTAGATCAAGAAAATGTGTTTTCTTTATAAAATGGAGTACTACTCAGCCATCAAAAATGAGAAATTAGAGACATTTATAGCTAAGTGGATGCACATTAAGGCGATACTCTTAAGTGAAATAAATAGGACACAGATGTGTAAATGCCGAATAGTTTCTCTGGTCTGAGAAACTGAAAGTGTAAATAAGGACTAAATGTATAATAGGTAATGTGAAATAGGAAGAAAAGGGGCAAAGTGGAAGGAAGTTGGAGGGTTAGGGGAAAGGATAGAAGGGAATGGGATTAATATGAGAAAGTGGAAAAATAGGAAGAAAATCTTTGTAAATAGGGAGGACTGGAGGGGTTGAAGGGAGAGCTGGGCAAGGGTGAAAAATAAGAACCAAGAGAGGCTATTTAAAGGTGCAGATTTCCAATGATGAATGTCATTATATTGTATACCTAAAATGTACCAATGATTAGAATGAATAATCGATAATGTAAAATGGAAAGTAAATGTCCAAAGTGGTAGCGGTAGTGGGAAGGGCAGAGGAAAGGAAAGAAAGGAAAGGAAAAATGATGAGAAAAGGAAAAAATGGAAATAAAGTCTTTGTAAATAGGGAAGGGGGAAGGGCATGAACAGAGGGCTAGGAATGGGAAAAAAATAAGAACCAAGATGCATTATGTAAAGGTACATTTTGCAATGAGAAATGTCATTTTATTTTATACCTACAATATACCAATAAGAGAATTTAATACAGAAAAAAAAGAATTGAAAATTTCCATATTTTAAAGTTTAAAATCTGTAAAACACTTAAATGCTATAGCAGGGACTTTAAAAAGCTGAACAAAACTAAAAAGCCACAGAGGATGACATTCATAATGAGTGGGTAGTTCAGAGGATGACAAATGGCCACTAACCGGGTTTAGGCAGTCAGAGTCAGAAGCCTACTGTCCATAATCCAAGAAGGATTATCTGAGTGAGCCAGCCCACATAGGAGATTTCTCTGCTGTGAGTTTGGATGGCCATAATTATCTTTGGGACCATGGTGGAGACTGAACTGATGTAAGCCTAGGAGAGGTTAGAGAGGAAGAAGTACATAGGGGTGTGGAGGTGGGAGTCAAAGCTGATTGGCCTGGATGAGGAGATTACCAAGCACCATGACTAGCTGCATGGACAGGAAGAGGGCTGAGAGGATTGGCTGCAGGTCTGGGTGTTTGAGAGTCCAAGGTGATGGAATTCCAAGAACTCTATTGGATGTTGTGCTTGTATATTCCTTTTGAAAGAGAAAAGAAGATGGGAAAATGAAATAAGTAGTTGTCTCCTGCACTCTTTATGAAGCGGAGAGATAAAGACAGATCTGGGGAGAATGAAGCACAGGAATCCTGCGGGTGTAGTTTGGCTTAGTTTCCATTTTATAAGGTTTGGACAGCATTTCCTAGCCTAAGGAGAGGCTCTGTTGAGGGCAGGGCCCTGTGGAAGGCTGAGAAAACTTCTTAGAGTAACACTGGCCTTTGAGGGAAGGGGATAAAGGGGAGAAGCCCGGAACAGAGAGGAAGGCCAAAACCCAAGCCAGAGAGGGACTCAGAACAATTCAGTAAAGGACATGTCCATGACCAAGGCCAGAATACCTGGAAGCTCAATAAACAAAGGCCTCATTGGATTGGCTGGCAGAATTATTTTTTGCCCAGAAAGGTGATATTCGTACTCCTCTAACAAATGTCTTTGTTGTGTTTATATTGATTGTTTTAGCCATGGAGTCATTCTTTTTCAGTATAAAAGCCCTAAACTGGGAGTCCCTTTGTCAACCCCTTCAGATACCCACCCAGGTTTATTTGCCTTGGGGGATTTTTTCAATTTACAATAAGTGATGCTTTCTGCTTTCACTCTAACAATAAAATACTTTTGCTCAGTCCTCTTTAGACTCTCTACTTTCTAATTCTTTCTGGGTTGAGAGAAGAACCCACAGCTTCAGGGTAACTCCAGACTCATATTTCTGTTTGGGGTTTTTTTAATGGAGTTTTAATATGTTCCCCAGACTGGTCTGAGGGATTAGTTAGCTCAAGTGATTCTCCCATCTCTACCTCTAGCACGCTGGGATTTCAAATATGGTCCACCACACACAGCTTTCTGTATATATTTTTCACACAAGGATCCACAAGTGAAATATTTATACTTCAGGTCTATACACCTTTGTAGATACTTCTTAGTTGTGAAAAAAAATTTTCTTGGAATTCTTTCATTATTGGTTTCTGTATTATTTTCTTCTTTCTGTACCTATCTGGCTTACACTAAACAATGTCTAATGATCAAAACATTAGAAATAAGCCCCATTCACATAAAGTACAGCTTACTCTTTGCAGAAGAAAAGGACAAAATAATACTTCCACTTTTACAAAAAAAATTCTAATTAAAGGAAATTAAGAACAAAAGCATCTTTTGGCATTCAGACAATGGTACAGATTCATCTAAAGCGGAAAGTATTTTAAACTCAGGTTGCAATTCTGGAGACTAAATTAAAGTTAAAAATCTATAATTGGGACTCATGATTATATAGCACTTATTATCCTGTGTTTTTATAATTCCTGTGTTTTCCTCTTTTCCTTCTTCAGGGATGTAAGTGATCAGTCAAACATTGTTTATGTTTTTAAAATCATTCAGTACATTACTTCTATTATCATTGGCTTTGGTGGGCTTCAAATTTGAAGAACTGTAGTTAAATTCACTACACATGATTAATGATATCATAGACCAGCAATGTGACATTAGTATGCACTGTACTTGTCAATGATTAGAAAGCAGTGAAATGATAATAAACACTTTAAAATTTTATTTTATTTTATATGATTTCATTTATATCAACCCCATAAATATGTGGTGCAGAATATTATTTTTCTCCTTATTTTAGGAAGGAGAGGGAATAACGTTATTCTATGGTGACATGATGACAGTTCATCCTTCACTATTTTTCTGAATATTATTTCCCCAAATGAATATAAGTGCATAATGTATCACAAATGTACACTAATAAAAACATAGTGCTGCATACAGCACAGATACCTTGAATGAATACCTGATCTATTGTTTGATTTGTAAAATGAATAAATGAATAAAACTTCTGGAGGAAAAAGTATCAAAAAGGATTGTTAACTATCATTTTAACAAAGCTTTAATTTTGAAGAAAATTTAAAAACCTTAGAGAGTTTTTCTGAACACTACTGAATATAGTGCTAAATATATAACTATATAGTATAAAATATACTGTTAAATCAAAGGTAGTATTAACTTGGGGGTGAGGGAAACCCTTATATTTAGAGTTAAGAACTTTATCACCAAAGAACCTCCAAAACCCAGGATTCAGTGCCAACTTTTATGTGATATCTTAGTAAATCTCCACACCAAGCTTCTGAATACATGTGGCAGTTAAAATTTTAAACTTGAGGAAGTACTATGTTTTGCTTAACAGTTACAGCACTCTAAACTCTCAGTAATTTTATTCAAAGTCTCTGCTGTCTAAATTTTCACCAAGTCACATCATTCTTTTTCTTTTTTTTGATAATAGCCATTCTAACAGGTATAACATTATATTTTATTATGATTTTTATTTACTAGATTAATGCATTACATTGATGATTAGTGAACTTGAACATTTTTTCCACATAACTTTTGTCCATTTGTGTATCTTCTAAGAAATGCTATTCAGGTATTTTTCTTGTTTATAATCTTGTTATGTGTATTCTGTTTTCTCAGTTTTTTATAAATTGATAATTTACCTCTTTTCTTGTATATGATTTAAAAATATGTTCTCCATTCTGTAGTTTTCTCCTTGTTCTGAACATTTTTTCATTCACAGTATGAATGACTTTTCATAATTTATATTATTGTATGTTAATATCACACAATGATGGGATTTATTTGATGATGTTTGTACATACATTTCACATATGTTTTCATACAGACTCATCTCTCTTTTCTCTTTTATTATGTATGAGTTTATATTTATATGCAAACAAACATTTTGTTGAGGTTTTCTCCTTTTTTCTTCCAGTAGGCTTTTATATTTATGATTGATAAGCAACTTTTTAGTGCATTTACAGTTGCTTTTTGTGTATGGTGTGATTCTAACTTCATTCTACTGCAAATATCTACCATTTACTATGTCATCTACAGATGATTTTATCTTTTTTTCACTGTGTTTTCCTGATATCTTTTTAAAAATTAAGTTTACTATGAATTTGTAAATTTATTTCTTATCTCTCCATTACTTCACTGCTCTTGCCTATGCTTTCATGCTTGTAACATGTTGTATCATGTTCATGGTATCTTTTCATGCATTAAATTTTTTAATTTTGATGAAATTAAATGTCTATTTTTTCTGCTGTTGCTTATGCTTTCTGTGATATATCTACCAATTAGTGTCATTATTCCATTCATAGTAATGAAGATATTCTTCTGTTCTTATCTGTAAGTTTTATGGTTTTAGCTATTAATCTTTAAGCCTTTGGTTTGTTGTTTGGTAGATTCTGGTTATGGTTTTAGCTAGAGGTTAAATTTCTTGCATTTATATTAAACATTTCCTTGGAAGAAGGTCTTTTTTAAATTTATATTTAAAATTTCAATGAACATATGCATCTGTTGGTGTGATATGATGTAATATTTCAAAATGTATATAATGGGTGCTGATCAGATCAGGGTAATTGACATAGCTATCAAGTCACACCTATCATATTTTATTTTAAGAACATTCAGCTTTCTCTCTCATAGCTACTTTGAAATGTACAATTATTTTAATCCAAGTTACCACACTGTCCTATTGTTAGGACAAAGTATCCAAAGTCTGCAATTTAAATTAGAAGAGGTTTTTGTTTTTGTTTTTGCTCATGTTTTTAGTCCATTGCCAGCTGGCTCCAAGACAGAAACCACATAGCTGTGGCAGAGGAAAATGTGCTCAACCCATGACAGCCAGGAAGCAGACAAAGAAAGGAAGAGCCAGTGAGGGAATATTGTATAGACTTCTAGGTCATATCCCCAGTGACCATCTCTTCTGATCATGGTCCACCTTCTAACAGCATGTTTAGCTCTGAATGTATCAGTGCATTCATCTACTGCTCACTATAGGGCTTCCATCATCTAATCACCTTTCAAAAGCCCCACCTGTAAACATCTGAGCCTCTTTGGGAACACTCTAGATCTAAACCTTAACAATCCACCCCTGGCCCCCGAAGTACTCACGTCTGTCTCATGATGAAAAGTGTATTTAGTCCATCTCCAAGAGTCACCCAGCTTTGATAGTTCTAATATTGATGAAAAGGCCAAGTCTAAATTTTCTCTGAGACACAAGGCAAACTGTTATCTATGAGTGATTGGAAAAATGAAAAAGAGAGTTAAACATTTCCAAAATACAAGGGGATGTTTAAACATTTCCATTACAAAAGTGAAAAATAAGTGGATAGAAAGGAATGGGATTAGAGCAAGACTGAAACCCACAGGACAAGCATGAAATATGTAGCATTATGTCCAGACCCCAGGGGAAGTTTTGGTGAGATGTGAGCACCAAAGATATTTTATGAAAGTAGAAAATAAAAGTGTATGTCCTCCTTTCTTCAGAGGACTTGACAGTATGCTACATTCTCAAAATCAAGTTTCAGGGAAAATAATATACAATGCCAATATTTTTAAACTGGCACTTAAAAATATAAATATTTGTAGGTTAACATTTAATAATTAGATATGTATATAGGCTGTGTAATGTTGAAATCAGGGTGAGGTTATCTGTGTTCACAAATATTATAATTAATTTGTGGTAAAAACACTCAAGAGCTTTTCTTTGATTCATTTTTATTATTTATTCTTTTTATTATTTAATATAGTCCTTTTATATTTGCAAATTAACCATGTAATCAAAGCTCTAGGATTGAAAATGTACAATGAAAAAAATGGAAAATGGAACAAGCATCAATTGCAGAACTGATTTAACAGATGGTGAGGTGAAGGAAAGATTAAATGGAGACACACAGTCTGAGGAGAAATAAAAGTGAATAGAATGAATAAAACTGATGGAAACTTATGAGCTTTAAAGGATATTTTCAAAGACAAATTGTTCAAGTTAGTGAAGTGAAAGATGGGGTACATAAACAAAGGAGAAGTAAGATTATTTCAATAAATATTAACTGAAAATTTTACAAATGTAGACAATGTTTAAAAGGACAATTTTATTCTAACAGGGACTTATATCAAAAACTAATATTTTTAAAAATAACTACCCCAAAGTTATACTTTCAGGAATTAGAAAAATAAAAGTGACCTGACCCCCAAATTAATAGAATAAAGAAATAATAATGATAAGAGCAGATATAAATGCTATAAAATGAATTAGAAATTAAGAAAAAAAAGAGACCAAAACAATGAAGCAAAGAGGTCATTTTGGAAAAGATAAACACAATGAACAACCCATTATCTAGAGCAAAAAAGAACAATGTTAGAAGACTCAAATTAAGAAAATCTAAATGTAAAATTTACCACTGATACCACAAAAGTAACAAGAATTGTAAGGTACTTTTTCTGAGTTATGTACCAACAATTGTATAAAATTGAAGATACAAGTAAAGTTCAGGACATATGAATTGTGCAGAAATAGAAACTGAGGAGAATAGTAACATGTAAAGATGCACTTAATTTAATAAGTCTGCCAATAAAAAAAAAGAAACAGGAACTCATGGTTTCATTGTTGAATTTTACTAATCATATAAGAAAAAACTAATGCTAAGTCATTATAGCTACTGAAGAAACATGAACTATAAGGAGTAATTTCGAATGGAATTTATGTGTCTAGAATTTCCCTAAGAACAAGACAGAACAACAACTCAAAACAAATTACAAGCCACTATCCCTCATGTACATAGATGCAAAAATCCTCCACATGATACTAGCAAACTAATTTCTATAGTGTATAAAAAGATCATTGAGCATGATCCAGTCAAAGCTATCCCAAGAATGAAAGGGTGTTTCACAATGAAAATCTACAAACATAATGTATCACATAAACAAAATGAAAGGCAAAAACATGTTATCAGTCAAAGCAGAAAAATATTGGGCAATATTTAGCATTCTTTATGATAAAAATTTTCCAAAACTTAAAAATGGAAGAAATGTGTCCCACAATTCATAAGAGCTAAATCTTAGAAGTGGCCTTTATGCCAATCAACAGATACGTGCATGAAGAAAATGTCTTATTTATATACAATGGAGTACTACTCAGCCATGAAGAAAGATAAACATGAGTCATTTGTAGGAAAATGGATGCACGTTATATCATAATGTTAAGTGAAATAAATCAGACACACAAACTTAAATATCAAATAGTTTCTCTTAAATTAGAAACTCAAAATATAAATAAAGAGCAAAATAAAAGAAAAATAGTAATTAATGCTAAGATAGATCTTTTGCAAATGAGAAGAAAACCAAGAGATGTGGACAGGTGGCAAGGAGGGAAGGGCAAGGGGATGAAAATCTAATTGAGGTGTGTTATATATGTGTACTAACTCCCCATGAGGAAGATAATCAGTATATACTGACAACCTACACTAATAAAATTTTAAAGTTTAAAAACTAAATAAAAAATAACACCTGAAGAAATATATCCCAACACAAGCAATCTAAGGACTGATCTATAATCTATCCATAAATAATAACAGATTGTACTTGGTTGGAAGAAATCAACAGTGTTCCACCTAATATCTGGAACAAGTTATGCATGCCCACACTTACCACCAGCAACCAATATCATACTAGAAATCCTAGGCAGAGATTTATGAATAGAAAAAAATAGCATCCATATGAATTGGAAAGACTGAAGCTAAACTGTACTATGTAGAGGACATGTTCTTTTATGTAGAAAATACAAAGGAGTCACCTAAAACTGTTAACAATAATGAATAAAGTTACTATATATAAAAACCAAGATTCCCACATCAATATGTGTCTACACACCAACCATGTGCAAGGAACTGAAATCAAGAAAACAATTCCACTTATAAAAGTTATAAAAATAAAATACTTTGAAATAATTTAAACAAGTAGGCAAAAACTACATACTTTGAAGGCTACAAATCATTAATGAAAGCAGTTGAAGAAGGAACCAAAAATGTAGAAGGATATTACACATTTGTAGATTAGAAGAATTAATATTGGGAAAGTGTGGCTATCACCTACGTTGAACAATAGATTTTATTCTATTCTATTGTTGAACAATATATTTTATTTAGTCTCCATCAAAATATTAATGATAAACTCCACAGAAAATTTAAAAAATACTAAAATTTTATGAATGTACAAAAGCTTCAAAGCAGTCTTAAGAAATAAAGAAAGCAAGAAGCATCATACTATCTGATTTTAAAATATATCACAAAAGAATGGGGCTTTAGCTCAGTGGTAGATCATTTGCCTACCTTAAATAGGGCCATAGTATTATATACTTATTTAAAAAAGAAACTAAAAAGAAGGTTACAAAAAGTATGAGGACATGAGGAAAAATGAATACTTCTACATTGTTGGGAGAAATGTAGTCTTGTACGACCACTGTGGAAGTCAGTATGTAGACTCCTTAAACAACTAAAAATGGAAAATCCATTTGACCTAGCCATATTGCTCCTGAGCATATTCTCCAAAGAGTTACAAACATCGTAGTAATGTCATACATGCAAACACGTATGTAAAGCAGCATAATTAACAATAGCTAAACTGGAAACAGTTTAGATGCCCATCAACAGATTAATAGGTAAAGAAATTAATCAGCTATAAAAAGAAGAAATCATATCATTTGAGGAAAATGCATGAGAAACTTGAGACCATAATGTTAACTGAAATGTGTCCTGCAGAAAATTAAGTACCATATGGTGTCTCTTATATGAGAAACTTAAAATAGAAATAAAAAAGAGTAGAATGAAGAGGAAATGATAGAAAATCAGAAGGTAGGATTTTTGGAGATGAGGAAGGGTGTCTAGAAGACAATAAGAGGCAGAAACATGTTGAGGGTTGTAAAAGAATTGAAAATGATCAAGATATGTTATGTATTTTTACTAATTCTCCAATATAAATGTAACTATTACATCTTATAAACACACAATAATAAAGATTTTAAATAAATAGAAGAAATACAAAACATTACCATTGAAAAGAGTTTACTGTGCAACATAATTGTTTACTTGAGAAAGTTTTTGGCTGTCTATTAAATATAAAAACAGCTCACATTGGCTACTTACAAAAACAATTGCAATCTTGGAGTAACATTGAAGAAGCAAAAGTTCAATTTGTGTACTATTCAATGTTGGCAGTAATCCTCAGACAACACCAGAGTCATACATTAACTGGAGACAAGAAACCCACTGACTCAGTTGGATACCTGAACACAGCTCTACATTGAAAAGTAACATTATTTATTAAGCATATTTTGAAATATTTCATTTACAGAGAGTTGGCAATACACCTTTTGTTCCCCATGTTATGATTCATTTCTCAGTGTTCCAGAAATGCAAACAAATCTAGTTAATATAATGGAAAAGTTTGAATGTGCACAATTGTTTAGACAGTAACTTCAGGACAAAGGCACAGAGGGAACAGTATGGTCACAGAGATGTTAATGGGAAGGAAACTTTTAAAACACAGCAGGTCCATGGGTATGAAAGCAATGAATTATACTAAATTTTCAATGTGATCAAATATAGTGGCTATGAGTGAAAGTGCACAACAACAGAGCCAGGAAGAACACAGAGCAGTGATATCCAGTGACCCCACACAACATTAAAAAGTATCTATGGAAAGGAGATATTGAAACAGGAAAATAATAATGTAAAAACCAGATAGAATAATAACAAGCTACATGATGTTGAGAAACAATGCATTTACTTATGACATTTGAATCCAACCAACTCATCCACTACAATAAATTCATTTCTCACTTGCTTTTTTGAATTTGGTCCCTTTAGGGACCAGCATCCTAATGCACTCTGAAATTTAAAAATCTCTCATAGTTAGAGTCATATAAATCAGAATCTCTGGTGATAATAACCAGCATCTATACTTTTAGTCTTCCTGGGTGATTCCAATCAAAACCAAAATTAGGTAAAAGTGATATGGCTTATGGATATAACCAGCCCAAATAGATATCATCAATGCAATTTTTAAATAAAATAAACATGAACTTTGAAAACAGATGCAAATTTTAAATATATAGAACTTTGAACATTTTACCTAGAAGCCAATGTCATTTCTCAGAAACTATAGAAGCTGCCTGTTTATAATGTTTTATTCATGATATTTACGATTAAAAGCAGATTCAAGAATATTTGTGCAACTTAGTTAAAAATGGACAGAAGGAATCAATATTTAAGGATGAATCATGAATGAAAAGAAAGGCATAAAGCTACAAGTGTGAACAAAGAGGCAGAATTTGCTGGTCTATATGGTTAGATTATTACCAGGTATAGATGATTGAAGTTTACAACACAAACTACAAAATGGAAGCAAGAGATATTAAGACTGCATTGTTCTGATCTGCAGCCTCCGCAGGGCACATTTTATGTCGTTATTCCTCAGGCTGTAGATGAAGGGATTGAGCATTGGGATAACTGCACTGTACATCACTGAAGCTGCTAAAATATTTATAGGAGAATATGACACAGAGGATGTAATATAAATGCCAATGGCTGTTCCATAAAATAAACAAACAACTGAGAGGTGAGACCCACAAGTAGAGAAGGCTTTATGCTTCCCACTTGATGATGGGATTCTCAGAATGGAGGAAACAATTTTATAGTAAGAGAAGAAGATCCCTGAAAGGGGATGAAATCCATAGATGACACCTACAAAATATGTGACTATATTTTTGGTAAAGTTATCAGAACAGATGAGATGTAGAAGTTGAGAAGGTTCACAGAAGAAATTAGAAATGTTCACATCCTCAAAATAGGTAAAATGTAAGGCAATCAAATTGTGCAACTGGGATTCTAAAAGACTAAACAAAACAGACAGCATGACTAAGAAGACACAGAGGTGAGGGTTCATGATGACATGGTATTGCAGGGGGTGACAGATGGCCACAAATCTGTCATAGGCCATCACAGTGAGAAGCATGTCATCCATACATCCAAATATTAAAAAAAGAGACATCTGTGCCAGGCAGCCTTTATAGGAGATTACCTTACTCTGTAATCGGATGTCCACAATCATCTTTGGGACTGTTGTGGAGATGAAACCAATGTCAGCCAAAGACAAGTTGAAGAGAAAGAAGTACATGGGGGTGTGGAGGTGGGAGTCTGAGATGATGGCCAGGATGATGAGCAGATTCCCTAGCAGAGCCACCAGGTACATGGACAGGAAGAGTCCAAAAAGGATGGGCTGAAGTTCTGTATCCTCTGAGAGCCCCAAGAGATGAAATTCTGAGATGTGTGTTAAATTTTTTTCTTCTGAACTTCTTGGGCACCTTTTGCAAAAGAAAGTAGTGTTGGAGAAAAGAAACAAACACCAGGTACTCAGAAAATTGTCCAAATTGCTTTGATGTGCATATTTTATACACTGTGCATGGGTTAGGACAGTTAGGACCACTTTATCTGAACATTAAATTAAAGTTGATTGCTCATAATCAGAAGACATTTATATGTGTCAGTTATCTTCCAGGATTTTTTCTATTTTCTTCTGTTTTCTAATGACCCTCTTTTGTAGATAAAGTGCTCACTCAAATATATTTTTTGTATTTTTAAAGTTGCTTAATATATAAATTGTACTCTTACCTTGGTGGATTTCACCTCCTGATAAGTATATTTAAATTAAATGCACATAACCAATGTCATCACTGACTACCAATGTGTTGTTGATGTGTACCTCATATCAATAATTAAACAATAATGTAGGAAGCCAGCTCTTTGCTGTTTCCCATTCTATATTCTACAGTGAGGGATCTAAGAATACTTCTTCTGCTTTGCTAATCTTAAAGCCTTTTTGCATATGATTAAAGACTTCAGTACCACGGAAAAACTCAAAGTTTAAGTTTGAGCCAGATGTATCTTATACAATTTAATAGATATTCACAGCAATATTTCCTGGTACATGGGTTGCAATTCTTTCCTCAGGTACTTGAAGATGATTTGTGTTTATTATTTTATCAGCTCACAGTACAGATTCATAGGGAAAAATACAAAATTAAACACTATAAACATTATGAAAATACATGACCACAGTATAGTCAGGTGTTGAAATAGAGACAGTAACTAACTATAGCATTATAAAAATTTTTAATTTTTAAATTGCAGAGAGTAGCAGTACTAAGTCCCATTTATGAATATGTTTGCCTGTAAACAATTTAATATCTGAAAACCCTGGTTTAGGACCCAGTATAATTTTTTCATAGTATCTACAGATAAAGTTTTGATGTTCCTTTTCTGTACCAAGGTTGAAAATATTTTGAAAATTTCCTAGCATTTCAAAAATGACCCGTTAGTATTATATGTAAATATAGTTAATAATACCCACTCTCTATATTTTAAAAATAAACAATAATATATATGTTCTTTATAACTGATATTTTAGAGAGGTTCAATTTTTCAACTATGAAATTTGACATTAGTATCTCTGCATGATTCCATTCTCCTCTACACTTGATCATAATCATTGTTCCCCAAAAGAACTGTTGTCCCAATTTCAGTGAGAATATTTTAATACTTTAGTATTACATGCATATAAGTACTCTTCTATATAGTCTAAAATGTAACAGTATCTACCTCCCCTAAAAAAATACTAGAAGAATCATCTACATATTTTTCTCAATAAAAAATCCCAATCAAATATCTATTACCTATTACTGTTCATGAAAACTGATTAAGTATTGCTGACACATATACAGTGGCAAAACTTGTGTGCTTATTCACCACAAAATATCATCTTGTGTTAAGAATAATAATTCCATTAAAAGAGGAGATAATGCCCTGGAGTGGGCATTAGGAAATCAATATTTTATTCCCATATCACTAATCTTGTACCATATGCATATGTGAGTGTGAATCTCTCCAACTCTTATTCTCATACTGGTTAAAAGAAAAAGGGAGAGAATACCAATCATTTTCATAATTGACATGTCATCTATGGGATGTCTCAAACTTGACAAAATTTTGCTTTTGGTCTGTTTGCTTCAAATAAAGAATTTCATGGAAATGGTGAGTGTATTGATAAAAACGAGTGTCAAAAGCCAGTGAAGCCTGAAATATGATTCCAAGATGTGCATCAACTCAAGAATAAAGCTTACCACTGCCCTGTGCCTCTTTTTCTTTTTCTAATACCCATGATTTTTTTGTCACGTCTTTGAATAACTAAACTGTGCAGATGTTCTTAAATAAAATTTTAGAGCTTTTTTCATGATACAGACATAAATAAGAACTTTTATTTTATTTTATTTTATTTTTTTGGTACTAGGGATTGAACTCAGGACCTTGGGCATGTGAGGCAGGTGCCCCAACCAGTGAGCTAAATCCCTGGTCCAAGAGTTATTACTTTTGTCTAGTGATTATTGCATATTTCTGAAGAGGATGACAACGTAGAAAAGAAAGCACCAAATGTGCTGAAGGCACACCAATTACCACCATTTTTTTAGTCAAACTATCATCTATTCAGCATGTGAGAGAAGTTTTTATTTTTGATTGGCCCTCTGTACAAATCAAGGTATAAACTCTGGGAAAACAGAGTAATTCTTTTATCTTTTTTCAAAACAACATGAAGATTCCATCTTACTCAGAATAGCTATTGTCAAGTAAATCTTTTTTCATATATACAGCATATATAAGGACCAAATTTAATGTCTCATTTTAGAAATACAAAAAATATTTAAATCACATTTACCTTATTTTATATATTCATCACATATAAATCAAATAGAAATTCTATCTGCTTATTTCTTCTTCAGTTGCATTGTATAAGGTAGAAATCAACTCAGATGCTAATGTTCAGTCTCAGAGACACTAACAATATGCTCTCATCACATATATAGTAAATGGGACCAGTAGATTCAAACTTAAATTGTCAGACTCTGGATCCTATTTACTAATCTTAATTTTCCTAACCACTAGACTGTAGATGATATCCAGTTTCTAATCATGTACAAATCTGAGGAAAATTTCAAAATTTTTACCAGTTTTCTCAGTGAAAGTGAAATCAGCGCCCTGGTTTTATTTCTCCTTTTGTGGATGAGCTAGCAGATTATAGGAATGGAGCAGTGTGTGACCAAAGCAACTGGAGAGAGGCATGAGAGTGCTGTTTGGTGAATTATAATGTTCCCAATCTTTCAATTATTTTCCTCTGTGACCTACCTATGGGTGTCCTTTCTATAGAGGATGCAGCAGGTGCCACAGACTCTTCTGGGATCTACCAGGAACCCCCAAAGGGACAGCACAGTGAGCAAAGTTCACCTCCTGTCTGTGGAGTGACAGGGAAATGGCATAACTTGGGCTGTTAACAGCAAAGCTTGCCAGAATTCTCCAGACAGACTGTTAACTTCATGATCTTACAATTTCTGTCACTCTCCTCCTCATCATCAACTTCATCTGTTTCATAATTGCAATGTCAAGTAACACTATAGAGATACTCACTTTATACTTCTGTGGGTAAGATATCTAAGGCAAGCATAAAAAGTGAGGGAGGAAACTAAAACTCTCAGTCATCTGAGGCCCACAATACAACAAGAAACATAAAGTTCACAATAATTCTAGCTGAAATTTTGCAATTATTATCCTTCTATTTGACTGATCAGATGATTAGAAAATAAAGTATCAGATAATCCTCTCCCTGGGCACTTACTGGGTAATGTTGCTTCTCTGCTGGATCATGACCAAGGAGTGCAGACCCAAAGCAATTTCTCTGCTTTGTGCACTTAGTGAAGGTGCTGGTTCCTTTCTCGGATTAGCAGAAATATAGTGTCAGATATAAACTTTCTGCTACAGACACCTTGGATCAGGAAACCCTATAGAGGCTACTTGGCTGTAAAGTCACACTGAAGAGCTAGAGACATATACTGATATTGACTACTAGACATCCCTGGAGGCCCAAAGCACAGAGCTCATAATTAGCCATGTTGGTCCACGTATTGCAATCCCTATGGACTTCCTAATAGTACTGGAGGCAAAGAAGAAGAAACTAATATGTCCATCACACCTTTGGGATGCTTATTCTATTCAGGTGAAAATATCTACATATTATTCACTAAATTTGTTTCTTCTCTTATTTTCTTTTTTTTTTTAAAGATTTTTCTGTATTTTACTTCCATTGTGGATTGTGGTAAAATATATACAACAAAATTATCATTTTCATCAGTTTTATGTGCACTACTTGGTGAGATCAGTCATTTTCATCATGTAAAAATATAACAAACATCCATTTGCAGAAATATTTCCTCTTCCCAAACTGAAAATTTGTACCCATTTTTAAAACTCCACATCATCGGTTCCTCTCCCAACCTTGACAATGACCAATCCACTCTAAAATAAATTCACAAAATATAAATTAACATCTACATCAATAATATGAACAAGAAGGCATGACTTACAGCTCTACATGTTTAATTTTGCTGGAAGTCCAAATGAATGCCAAAGTCCTGAGACAAGAGTGTTCTCCTGTGGAGTTTCAGTAAATTTTTAATGTTTCTGTTCCTCAGGCTGCAGATGAAGGGATTTTGCACATGGGTGGCCAGAGTGGGAGACACCAAGACCTGAACCCTGAGTCATCTACTCCAGGGACTATTCTATTAAAAAAGCAAACTAACAGGTTGCATCACGGGTGGAGAAAGCATTATTTTTCCTATAATCATGAGTTTTGAACAGTGAAGGAAAAAAGTTAGGAAGAGAAACATATCCCTGAGATAGGAGGAGAACCAGAGATGGCACCAACAAAATTCATGAGTATATTATTGGTGAAGGTTTCAGAAGAAGCAAGATTAAAGGCTTGAGAATGGAAATTTCCATATCTGTGAAGAATGTAAATTAAATCAATCAAATTTGGTAGCAGGAAATAAAAAATACACAAACAATCACACACACACACAAATGGAAAAAACACACTGTCAGGTTCTTAATGATTAAGTAATGCAGATGACATGTGGCCTGTCCTTCCTGAGGTTGAGGTAGGTGGTGACATCCACACTCTCCCCTCTGACCTTGCAATAATCCCAAAATGGACAGCCCAGTGAGAAAGAGGATTCTTCCTGGGGAGTCATGAAAGTGAAAGAGCTGTTAAATGTAATTATCAGACCCATGACCAGGACACAAACTCAAACAAGAGCTATTTATCTTTTTTTCTCCTAATACACAAAGCTTTATATGAAAATATCTGAAACTCTCAAATTGAACTGCCTTTCTTGGAAGCTGATATCCTTTTTATCCTTTGTTTTGAAAATCTTTTCTTAAGTTCTACAGGACATTCTCAAAAGGACTGGAAAAGAGTATTTAGATCACTCTAAAAACTGTTTTGTGAGCATACTGATTACATCAAGGATTTGTGAACTAAAGAAGGTGTGGTTTAGTTTTTAATAAATATTTTCACTTTTTCTTCTTCTCTTCTGCTGCTATACATGGAGTCCTGAGCCTGCTAGGTAAATGCCCCACCAGTGACCCATTCCCCAGCCCTCATTTTGAAATTTTTGATATGTTCTCTGTGCCAAACAAGGGAGAGGCTTCAAGAATCAGACTAAGAAAGAGTTGGTAATTTGTCTCCATATATAAGCATATAAGTACAAGTGTAAAGTAGAAAAACAGTAACTTCATGTAACTGGATATTTTGATATAACTGTATGAAAATACATCTGGTCATTACTACCACTAATAATAAGACATAAGTTTTATTTTGTGTTTATTTTATACATTCATCATTTTAACAACAGAAGGAGGATCCATTCTGTCTTTTACATCTGCAATACAGTTATATCAATGAGAAATCTACTCAGATGACCATACTGAATCACAGAAATACTAATTACTTACAATTCTAGAGAAAGGAATAAGTGTGACAGGATTCAAAGTGAAAAGTTAATCTGTGAGTCTGATGTCTTAATCTCATTCATTATTTCCCAGTAATCAGAAAGATTTAAGCAGAAGTCTAGGGGTGTTAACTGTGGGGGGCCTTGCCCCCCCGCTAGAACTCTTGAGTGCCTTTTACGGACATATCCGGGCCTGCTGCAAATCTACCTGGCAACAAGGAAGTAGCCCCAGTACCCTCCTCTTGCTTCTCCCCTCTAGCCCTATGGTATATATGTTGTAGCAGCTTCCACAATAAACGAGACTTGATCAGAAACCTGTCTTGTCTCCATCTCTCGTGTCCCCTGTCCTTTGTCATTCTCACCCCTCTAGGGTCTCCGTTGACTTACCTGTGGGCCGGGACAAGTGGCGCCCCAACGTGGGGCCGGAGAACGGGGGATCCAGTGAAGAACGCTGCTCGGGGGCCCAATAAAATAAAATAGAAACAAAAGAGGATTGCGTCTGACGTGAACCTGCCGTCTTTCCTGCACCTCGGTGAGTTGAGCAGTGATTATGGGACAGGGCATTAGCCAGCATGAGTTATTTGTACAAGGTCTTAAAGAAACTTTGCAGGCACGAGGGGTAAAGGTTACAGTCAAACAGTTGTTAAAATTTTTTGATTATATTAGAGATCTCTGCCCTTGGTTTCCCGCCAAGGGTACTATTGATGAGAGGAGATGGAAAAGAGTAGGGGAGGCCCTTAAGGATTATTATGCTACTTGCGGACCAGGAAAGGTCCCGATCACTGCATTTTCTTATTGGAATCTTATTAATGACATTATCTCTCAAAAAACCAAAGATCCAGTGGTGGCTCAAGCCATCCAGGTCGGGGAGATAGCTCTCCGATCGGAGGAAGGGTCAATCACTCTCCCTCGGAGTGAGGAGTTTGTAAATACCCTGCAGGATGCCAAGATGGCGCCGAGGCCCGAGCCCCTGCGGGACGGGACTCCCTCAAAGGATGAAGGAGAAGACTTGATGTCTTTTGATAGCGATGATGACTTAGACAAGAAAAAACAAAATGTTATTGATGAGGGCTTACAGGCGGGCTCTGCCTCTTCCAAGCCTTTTAAAGAAAAGCTTCGGCGCTCCTCAGCTTCTGCCTCCGCTCTTTCAGCCCCTGCCTCTGACCCCGCCCCACCTGTTAAGGAGGTACCAGCCTTGTATCCTTCCCTGCGACATTTCAGAAACCCCCCCTTTCCACAGAACGGTCCGGGGGAGGCTGACTGGGCCAACCTCGAGGAGGAGGCAACCAGATATCGCAATCCTGATTGGCCACCCGTAGTTCAATGTCCGCCTCCTTATCTTCCAGAACCCAACACTCCCATTGCGCCCACTCTAGCATGCCCTGTTGTTGATCCCCAAAAGGAACTCCGGGACAAAATAGAATTTCTAAAAGAACAGATAAGGTTAGAAAAGGAACATCAAGAACTTATTACCCAGCTTGAAGGCTTAAGAACAGGCAAAGCCCATAAAAATGTCCGTAGAGAAGACACCCTTAAGCCACGACCCCCCATTAGAGGGGCGACCCCCAGGGTGCCATCTGGATCAAGGGTACCCCTAGAACTTGAAACTGTGGAAGTCTTTCCTGTAACTGAGACTGCTGACAGACAGGGACAGGCGTGGAGACACCATAGTGGTTTTGATTTCAAGGTTATTAAAGAACTTAAAATGGCTGCAGCTCAATACGGGGCCACTGCACCTTACACCATGGCTATTTTAGAATCGGTGGCAAAAAATTGGCTCACCCCAATTGATTGGCAGACTCTGGCCTGCGCCACCCTTACAGGAGGTGATTATTTATTATGGAAATCTGAATATGTTGAAAATTGCCGAGATACTGCTAGACGCAATGCTCAGGCGGGTAATGGTTGGATACTTGATATGCTTCTAGGGGATGGGGCCTATGCTACCAGCGATCAGCAGATGCAATTTGATGTGGGGTTATATGCCCAGATTCAGACCACAGCCACTAGAGCCTGGAGAAAGCTTCCTTCTAAAGGGGATGTGAGTGCTTCTCTCACCAATATCCGACAGGGGCCTGATGAGCCCTTCGTGGATTTTGTTCACCACCTGCTCACAGCAGCAGGTCGGATTTTGGGGAGCGCAGAAACCGGGACAGATTTTGTTAAACAGCTTGCTTTTGAAAATGCAAATGCTGCTTGCCAGGCCGCCATCCGGCCTTATAAAAAGAAAACTGATCTCTCAGGTTACATTCGCCTTTGCTCAGAAATTGGGACCGCCTACCAACAGGGACTTGCTATGACTGCTGCCATGCAGGGTTACACGGTCAAACAGTTTTTGTCGCGCCGCCCAGGCAATAAGTGTTTCCGGTGCGGGACAAGGGGTCATTTTGCCAAGGAATGTCAGGTCCCTAGGGCCTTGGCCCCTGGGGCCTCACTTCCGGGGCCTTGCCCTCCATGCAATAGAGGAAGACATTGGGCGAGAGAATGTAGGTCCAAGACGGATGCTCAGGGCCGGCCCCTCCTGCTTGTCCATAACCCGGATCAGGGAAACGGGAGAGGGGGCCAGCCCCAGGCCCCCACACCCAAACAAATTTACGGGGCGCTCAATTTTGCTCCAGCAAGCAACAATCCATTTCAGACCTCTTCAGAAAAACAACGGGAAGTGCCGGACTGGACCTCAGTTCCACCGCCCACACAGTATTGACTCCAGAAATGGGGGTACAGGCCCTTCCGACAGGGGTCTTTGGGCCCCTGCCTAAGGAGACCTTTGGGCTTGTAATAGACAGAAGCAGCAGCACTATGGATGGGCTGCTGATCTACCCGGGGGTGATTGATAATGATTATTCTGGAGAGATTAAAGTTATGGTTTCTTCCCCCAAAGTCATTAACACCATTCAATCAGGCCAGAGATTTGCTCAATTGTTACTCCTTCCCCTTCTCCCTACCTCTAATAAGGCTCTTAACAATGCCCGAGGCAGCCAGGGATTCGGCTCATCCGATGTCTACTGGTCGGAGATGCTTTCAGCACAGAAGCCTCTCATGACCTTATGGTTAGATGGGAGACAGTTTTCTGGATTGGTAGACACTGGTGCTGATGTAACTATCATCAAAGGAGAAGCTTGGCCTCGGGCGTGGCCATTAAAAGACATCCTCACCCATCTCAGGGGTATAGGTCAGAGTCAAAATCCTAAACAAAGTGCCAAAGATCTGACCTGGAGAGACCAAGATGGTAATCAGGGCACCATTCAACCTTATATCATCTCAGGGTTACCCATTAATCTATGGGAGAGAGACCTATTATCACAAATGGGGATGATTATTTCTAGGCCTAATGAAATTGTCACTATGCAGATGTTTAAAAATGGGTACATTCCAGGAAAAGGGCTAGGTAAAAACTCTACAGGCATTATACACCCCATTGAGCCAGTCCTTCGGCCTCCCTGAGCAGGGTTAGGCCATTTTCCATAGGGGTCATTGACACTCCTGTGGTCCATACTGAAAAGATCACCTGGCTCTCAGATGATCTGGTATGGGTCGATCAATGGCCCCTTTCCAAAAGTAAGTTATTAGCGGCTCAGCAGCTGGTGCAGGAACAGCTTCATGCTGGCCATATCATCCCCAGTAATTCCCCATGGAATACTCCCATCTTTGTCATTAAAAAAAGGTCAGGAAAATGGAGACTCTTACAAGATCTTAGAGCAGTCAATAAGACCATGGTACTTATGGGAGCTTTACAACCCGGTCTTCCCTCACCGGTAGCCATCCCCCTTGGATACTATAAGGTTATTATTGATTTAAAAGACTGTTTTTTCACCATTCCCTTACACCCTGCTGATCAAAAACGCTTTGCATTTAGCCTTCCGGCGACCAATTTCTGTGCCCCAATGCAGCGCTTTCAATGGCTAGTGCTGCCCCAAGGCATGGCCAATAGTCCCACCCTATGCCAGTCATTTGTGGCCACAGCCCTCCAATCCACCCGAGACAATTAGCCTCAAATGTACATTGTCCATTATATGGATGATGTCCTAGTGGCGGGACAGCTAGGAAGTGAGGTTTTAGCCTGTTATGCTGACCTCCAGCAGGCCCGTGAATCTCGTGGCCTCCAGATTGCCCCTGATAAGGTTCAGCTAAAAGACCCCTACACTTACCTCGGATTTCAGATGAAGGGACATAACATTTCCTCTCAAAAGCTTACCTTATGGCTGGACAATCTTAAAACCTTAAATGACTTCCAAAAATTGCTCGGAGATATAAATTGGCTCATGCCATATTTAAAACTTACTAAACATGACCTAAAACCTCTCTATGATACCCTACAAGGTGATAGCCACCCCACTTCACCTCGGGAGCTCACTGCTGAGGGGCGCAAAGCCATTAGCACAGTAGAACAAGCCATCCAAAATCAAACAATTACCTTTATAGATTATAACTCTCCTTTACAGTATGTTATCTGCAAAACCTCTCTCTCTCCCACTGCTGTTTTCTGGCAAACCGCTCCCCTTATGTGGGTTCATCTCCCAGTTTCCCCTAAACGGGTCTTCTATCCCTATTATGTTGCAGTTGCAGACCTGGTTATCTTAGGCAGAGACCATGGAAAAATGTATTTTGGAAAAGAACCTGATATCATTATCCAACCCTACCCTAAAGATCAAATCGATTGGCTTATGCAGACTACCGATTCCTGGCCAGTTGCTCTCGCTTCTTATTCAGGGTTAATAGACAATCACTATCCTCCAAACAAACTTATTGACTTTGCCAATAGACATAAATTCATTTTCCCAAAAGTCACTTCCTGTTCTCCTCTACCAGAAGCCCTATTAGTTTTTACAGATGGTTCTTCCACCAGGATAGCTGCCTATGTGTGGGACAATAACATTGTCCAATTCCAAACCAGCCGTTCTTCAGCCCAAATAACCGAGCTACATGCAGTTATAGCGGTCTTTTCTGCATTCCCTGAACAAGCCTTTAATCTCTTTACTGACAGTGCTTACATTGCTCAATCTGTTCACCTATTAGAGACATGTGGATTGATAAAACACGCTTCTCAAACTGGTGGTCTTTTTATTCAACTACAAGATCTAATCAAAAAAAGATCCAAGCCTTTTTTTATTGGGCACCTTCGTGCCCACTCTAACCTACCTGGCCCACTTACAGAAGGCAACCGGTTAGCAGATCTGGCCACAAGACCTCAGGCTTTTGCCTACTCACTAAGTATTGATGCCTCCATTCAGATTGACCAGGCACAAAAGGCACACCATTTACATCACCTTAATGCTCGCACACTTCGCCTTATGTATAAACTTACTAGGGAACAAACGACAAATTATTAAAACCTGCCCTGCATGCACTCTTCATCTTCCCACACCTCATCTGGGAGTTAATCCTCGTGGCTTGATTCCAAATGCCCTATGGCAAATGGACATCACACATTACCCTGAATTTGGAAATCTTAAATATATACATGTCAACATTGATACATATAGTGGATTTATATTTGCCACGCTACAGTCCGGGAAAGCTACTAAACATGTAATTGCCCACCTTCTAGTTGCCTTCTCAGTACTTGGATGTCCACAGCAAATTAAGACAGACAATGGTCCAGGCTATGCCAGTTCTGGCTTCTCAAAGTTTTGCAAGCAATTAAAAATAACACACATAACGGGAATCCCATATAATCCACAGGGACAAGGCATTATAGAAAAAGCCAACCTCACACTCAAAATTACATTAGATAAAATAAAAAGAGGGGAATGGTACCCTATCAAGGGGTCACCTAGAAACCTGATACCACATGCACTATTTATTCTTAACTTCTTAAATTTGGATGCCAAAGGTTTATCTGCAGCCAACCGTTTCTGGCAACCAGAGACGCAAAAACAATTTGCCTCTGTGATGTGGAGAGACCCCCTGGACCACTCATGGCATGGTCCTGATCCCGTACTCATCTGGGGCCGAGGGTCAGTGTGTGTTTACTCCAAGGAAATGAAGTCAGCCAGGTGGCTTCCAGAACGCTTAGTAAAACAAGTTGATAAGCATGTTGATGATGCCGATGATCCAATATTGTCCAATTTCAACCAGTTAACAATGGCGTCTACAATTACAATCTAATAATCATAAAGAGAATAGTATAATTCAACTTGGCTAGTTATATTTGGGTGCACCCTAATTTATACACTGTATCATATGTTTGTCTATTGTCTGTTGTTTGTGTTCGTACAATTGAGCTCAATATGTTCCTTCCTCTTCAAAGGATATTCGCCTATTGTTAAATTGACTTATAGATGATATTATTAAACTAAAGACATGCTTTTCTTCCCAGGTTGTTAATTGATCAAAGTACCACTGAAATTTATTTTATGAAAGTGACGTGCATTGTCACCCACATGCAACAATCAAATTGCAATTAACTGTTACAAAATAAAAAGATATATATTCTTAATTGTTTGTCAAAACGATTATAGATGGGAACTCCCTTTGATGAATATAGAAGTGGCCACCCAGAAAATGATTATTCTGGTCTTAATTCATTAAAGGGACCCCCTAGTAAATTTTATATTATATAATCTTATGGGAGACATATCACAATGAATATTATCTAAATATGTTATAAATTGATTGTATTGGTTGTCCTTGATATTTAAGCACTGAATATGTTGTTACAAAATGTTTACATTGGTTAAGTTCTGAATATGTTATTGTAATATGTCCACATTGGTTATCTTCAAAAGCTTAATCAGGTTAGCCTAACTCTCTTATCTACAGCCCAGCCTTGTTTACATCGCAGGACGAAATTTTGCTTACAGGTTAAGAAGATGACATCCCTGATTCCGTTGCATGGTCTGTTGCTGTTCCTGGCATCGACAACAAAAAGTGGATTTCAACCAGTTAACAAAGAACAATTGCTCATTGCCCTGTATGGTAACCCCTGTGACTGTGCTGGTGGTTCTGGCAGGGCTGCACCCACAAGTTACACTCGTAGTACTGATTGTGGTGACAAGATTGCCTACTTAGTTTATGAGGCCGCATTAGTGGGAGGATATAACCAAAAATGGAAATGTGTCATTAAGCCTAAAATCATACCAACTGTCAATGGCAAACCAGGGCCATGCCCTGCCAGTTGTGTCATGGCCTCAGAGATGCATTCTACCTGTTACACTGAAGCCCAACAATGTACATATTCCGATGGAAAAATATATCTAACTGCTGTTCTACAAAGAACTTACAGGGGCTCCGTCGGAGGTGACTGGGATTTTCCCAGCCCCACTGGATATTCTAAATTTGGTCAAGCCTCTTGCAATGGCAGTCTCGGCAAAGATGTCTGCTGGCCGCCACAGGCCCCAATCCATATATCTGATGGTGGTGGGCCTTCAGATCAGCCCAGGGAAGAGCGAGTACAAAAACAACTTGAGACTATCATCCAAGAGATGTATCCCTCCCTAAATTATCATCCACTGGTCCTTCCCAAACCTCGAGGCCCAGACCCTGACGCCCAAACCCTGAGTGTCCTAGAGGCCACTTATCATTTGATCAATACATCCAACCCAGCCTTTGCTGTGGATTGTTGGCTATGCTTGACTCTTGGCACACCCCTGCCCCTCGCCTTGCCAGTTGTCGACCAAACTAACTATGCCAACAGTTCTAGTTATAATTGCAGTTTTTCTCTGCCCTTCACGGTCCAGCCAGTACAGTTCAATGCCTCAGTTTGCTATCTAAATACGGGCCACAACAATAGTTTCGATATACGTGTTGGAGTCCAAAATTTCTCTCTCTGCTCGGTAGTGCTTAATGGCCCTGCCACCATTTGCCCTGCCCCGGGTCACGTGCTCATCTGTGGAGGGAGCTTGGCATTCACCTCCCTCCCTACTAATTGGACTGGGCTGTGCGTGGTGGCGACTGTCCTCCCGGACATCTCCCTTATTCCTGGAGATGAGCCAGTGCCCTTGCCCAGCTTTGACTATATCACTGGGTGACATAAAAGGGCCGTCTCACTGGTCCCCTTGCTCATGGGGCTAGGGGTGTCCGGCGCCCTTGCCACTGGCTCTGCTGGCGTCGGAGTGGCGTTACATTCCTATGCCAAACTATCCAACCAATTGATTAATGATGTTCAAGCTCTCTCCAACACTCTTACAGATATACAAGATCAGATTGATTCTCTGGCTGAGGTGGTCCTTCAAAATAGAAGGGGTCTGGACCTCCTCACGGCAGAACAAGGAGGGATTTGCATAGCCCTAAATGAATATTGTTGTTTCTATGCCAATAAATCTGGGATCGTCAGGGGAAAAATTCACGAACTTCAGAAAGATTTAAACAGATGACGACAAGAATTCACTCAAAATCCCCTCTGGACTGGCCTCAATGGTCTCCTCCCTTATCTCCTCCCTTTGCTGGGACCCTTATTGGGTCTACTCTTGCTCATTTCTCTGGGGCCCATACTTTATAACAAAATCATGGCCTTTCTTAGAGCCCAGATAGAGGCAATAAAAACAGCACCCATACAGGTCTACTATAATAGATTGGCAATGGCTGACCAGGACAACTGTCGGACCATCGATTAGGTCCTTGCCGTGGCGAAGTGTTCTTGCCCCACCTGGTGAGTGGGCTGGCAAGCCAATGACGGGCAACTGAGCAAGCGTGCCATGCAATGAAAGAGCCCTCGTGTGCCGCCTAAGACAGGTGCCAGAGCCTTGATTCTCTGGTTAACCAATGATGGGTAAGGTGCACGGTGCAGACACGTATGTTGCTCTGACCCAAGACAGGCTCAGCCCCCGCAGGCTTGGCTCTCCTGACGCCTTTCTTATAATTATAATTTTAAAGGGAGGACCTGTGGGGGGCCTTGCCCCCCCGCTAGAACTCTTGAGTGCCTTTTACGGACATATCCGGGCCTGCTGCAAATCTACCCGGCAACAAGGAAGTAGCCCCAGTACCCTCCTCTTGCTCCTCCCCTCTAGCCCTAGGGTATATATGTTGTAGCAGCTTCCGCAATAAACGAGACTTGATCAGAAACCTGTCTTGTCTCCATCTCTCGTGTCCCCTGTCCTTTGTCATTCTCACCCCCCCTCTAGGGTCTCCATTGACTTACCCGCGGGCCGGGACACTTAACCACTGATATATCTGAGCTGTATATTTTTATTACTATGTGTTTTGATACATACTAATTATATTTATCTGGTTGTATCAGTACATATGCATATTGAATCTGGACCCATTTCATTTCACCTTCCTCCACACCCTCCCTCCATACAGAATAATGAAATACTGCTACATAGTCATACTATGGTACACTGGTATATAGTCATATGACATATTTTGATTATTATATCCCCGTCTTCATTTTTGTCTCCTTGCTCTACTTTCCACTGTCTCCCTGATTCCCTTCCTTTCTAAATTCTACATGGTCAGATCCTGTAGTTACCTAAGCAACTACACATAATTTTATTGGTTGATCATAGTTTTTCCTCACCTCATACTCACCTTGTGATTTTCCAATTGGATCTGATTGCTTGACTATAGTTTTCTTCCACTTTGAACCCACCTCACCTCATGGCTTTGCTTGATAAAACACTTTTGAGAAACAGGGTGGGTGGAAAGCCCACTTTTAGGTCCTCATTCTGTCTCTCTTAGAAGCTATCTTTCTTGCAATAAATTATTCCCACTCTTAACCTCATTATTCCTAGAATTCATTCTCCGATTTTAAGAACACAAACTCAGCATTTTACATATCTCACAAGTGGAGAGTTATATTTCTTTATGCTATTTGGATTATTTTGGAAGTCCTATATCATTGATAGATCCTATGCTCTATATCAATATGATGTCAGATAGATGCCTTCTTAAGAACACAATTTTAAGAGGGGAAGACACAGATATAGATAACAATAGATTGGTCCTAAAAATAAAAAAGCTGTGGACATAGGCTGATTATTTTATATTAATTTGAAAGATCAATGCACAGAGCTCATAGCCAAAGCATTTCCATATTATCCAAATTGTTAAGAACTTCTTAATATTAATGGAGGAAGAACAAGATGAAAACAGAGTGGATGCCATCTCTGTTTTTCATCTCTTGCTCTATTTAAGAGGAATCTCCTATGTGACATTCACTTAGTTTTTTGTTTCCTTCTTTTAAAAAAAGATAAATCTACTTTTTATCTTCATTATTTATTGTGGTAAAATATAAATAACAAAAGTTAACAGAATTATTTTTATTGCATGATTCAGCAGTTTAATGGTATTCATATCCATATCTAAATACTTTCAGGCCCCCAACTGAAACTTAGTACTCATTTTTTTTTGTACCAGGGATTGAACTCAGAACCTTGCATTTGCCAGGCGGGCCCAGTGCCACTGGGCAACATCCCCAGTCCCAGTACTCATTTTAAGGAGTCT